>NC_058086.1:147025109-147312115 GCF_014858855.1 Bufo gargarizans
AACAGCAGTGACGATGCAATGGTAAAAAATTCCATATTGAGAATTTCCAGTAAACCCTTTTACTATATCTGTGTGAAGAGGACATGATCGTAATTGTTAAAAAGCAATTTCTATTTAATGAAGTATCCATGAACTACCAGCCTTAATAAAGGCAGTTTATTGATACTAAGCCAAATTAAATTCTTTGTAGGCTCACATACCTGATCGTCTGACAATAACAATATGGCCAACACTTACTCAAGGAAATCGAGATTTTTTTTTTCCTGTTTACCAGTCTTAAAGTAAATGCTCAGCTTTGGGCACAATTTGTTTCCTTTTATCTAAATAGGCCCAAAATGCTGTACTGAGAACCTTCATATATATTATATAGCATATGGACCTTTGTTACTCTGACATTGAACACCACATCCTCTGCATAGGCATAAAAGTAAATGATAACAGTCAGGATGGCTCTAACCAATGCTTGAGAGCGTTTAGGAGCTTATTGCATATTAGATTTTGGTTAGATGGTAAAGGTTCCATGTTTTGTCTGTATAACTGCCCATTGAGAACCAATGCTACGTTGTTGTGTGGTATGGAGCTGTTCTTCTTGGGGACACCCAAAGAGCCCATTAGATTTACAGTTTTGGTTTGACATGTAACAGCAAGTTTTTCAAACTCATACTCATTTGGCCAAATAGTGTGACTATAATGAGTCCCAGATGTTTTTAACAGCAGTGATATCTCCAAGGCAGTGATGTCAACCTCCATGGCTGAACCACTGCCTGTAGAGCCTTAATAGAGCTACCACATGCCTCCAACATTGCTCCATGGTGCTGTCGCTGTGTTATCTGTCAGCTGCAGGTTCTGTGACATCACCAGGTCCTTTTAAAAGGCAGCACTTACTTTCTCCTGTGACTTATCTTTCACCCAGCTTCCTGGGTACTTACACTGTAACTCTAGTATCCTTAGAGTAGCAGGATGAATCTGCAGTTATCATCCTGGCTATCCCTCCAAGTGGTGGAGTAACGCATAATCTGAACAGTCCATACAGTCTATCTTGGAAGTAAACTAATCTGCATATCCCTCCCAGGGAGCATTGTATAGCCTATAAGACTCCCCATGTCAGCTGTAGCACTCTCCACAAGGAGAAACAGTACCCTCCAAGACCAAGAACAAAGTCCTCTTGCCCAGTCAGCCTTTCTCTGTACCGATGAGTGGCAAAACCCTGAAAATGCTGTCTGCAGATGGGTATCCTAAGCTATATTGCAAGGCCTGAGAAAAGTCAGATATCGATTGGTAACTACCTTAAGTAGGTGGCACTAGACAGTCATCTTTCATTTTCTTGGAAGGAAGCTAATCTGTGTATCCTTTTGTCCAGATTCCAAATTCCCAGAGAAATAGTTCCTCCTGAGATCACAGGGTGGCACCGCTTTTCATACTAGTACAGTATATCCACTAAAAATGTTTAGGTAAAACATACATTTTTTTATACACTCATGTAGTTTGTAAGTCTCGATCAACTTGCCTTTCTGTACATCAGCAAAATTGTTTGCATGTATAGACAATAAAACTAAACTTCACAGATAAAGAAACGTGACTTTTAAAACACAAAACAAGACACTTTATGCTCATGATTTTAAATAATAGAATTAACATCTCCTACGCATTTAAGATCTATAATTCGACTTAGTATAAACTTTCATGTCAACTATCTGAACAAAAGAAGACAATGCAAAAATATATGCAGAATGTTCTAGCACTGAAGCTTCGTTTTAGAGGACAGAGACATGAATTAACTATCCAAAGCATACGGTTCTTGATCATTCAGCCCCTCAGACCCACTGAGGTCCTGCAAAAAATGGAGGCTCAGAGTTGGTGTCTCCACTATTGGCTCAACCCCTCCTCACGGCTGATGGCCAGCTACATAATGATCTGATGCTCTCAGTATTAATTAATGCTAGGAGCATCAGGTACTTACGCACCTGGCCAGAAGCCACAGTTACCCTCCTAAGTTCTACTGTATCACCATCCTCATTATGGTTATAGGGCAGTATTTTATGCTGTACTATGGTATTTGGTTTTGCTGATCCCAACTACTTCTGTTGTCCCTGCCTACTTGTGGCTTGTGTTTGCCCTGCCTACTTATGTTGCCCCATCTTCTGTCAATTTGGACTCGCCTACAACTTGGAGCCACTTTTAGGTTAGTT
This sequence comes from Bufo gargarizans, assembly GCF_014858855.1. NCBI lineage: Eukaryota > Metazoa > Chordata > Amphibia > Anura > Bufonidae > Bufo > Bufo gargarizans. The sequence goes on from NC_058086.1 coordinate 147,027,299, forward strand.
TTGTGGCAAATTTAGAGCATCTAATTTTAGACATATTAATGAAGCAAGTAAGCCAAAATAATGATAATAATAAACCTAGCCTTGTACATTCAGAGGGCATGGCTTAGTGGAAAATTCATCATCTGGGTTATACTTGTCCACATTTAGACAGGGTAGGTATATTTTTTGAATGGCACCATTTAGTTTACCATATCATGAAAAATGGGAAAAATGCAATTACGCCACTGTTTTTTAGGTTTTGTTATCACACTGTTCACTGTATATACAACTGACAAGTTACCTTTATTTTGCAAGTTGGTATTGTCAGGGATTACTCTCTCAAGCAGGGCGGCGATGACAGGTTCGTGTGCAGACAACAGGATAAAGTTCAAATAAGGTTCCACTTTATTGTGGTACAAACCACAAAATAAAGAGCCTTTACACTTTCGGTAAAAACATAAAACAAATCCTGCTCATCTGAGCACTAACTAATACTGGTCAGTATCTGGCTCACCTATTAAACCCAGGTCACACAGGGCATCAGGCTTTTCTTTAGTCAGGACGGCAGCCAGCCTCCTGGACTTATCTCCAGACATTGCTTCCCCCAGACTAACAGCCTGGGACAGGTTTTTATTTCCCCATTACGATCCCAGATGACACACCTGGAGATCCCTCAGACTTAGGGGAAAACAGGCCCTGGAATGGGGTGGACTGGGGAGGTCCCACTACAAACCCTACCTTCCCCAGTCCAATAAATTCCAGCCCATGAACTACTAACGAAAATAGCTTCAGCAACTATGTTTGCTGAAGCCAGCACCATCCTGGATCTTACTTACCTCACCCAGTTGAGGAACCTGAGTGAGATATACACCCCTTCCAGGAGTTTACTAGTGTTGGGCTCAAATATTCGAATAGCGAATATTAATCGTGAATATCGTCACTTCAAGAATTCGCAAATATTTAGAATATAGTGATATATATTTGTAAATTCAAATATTCTAGATTGTATTTCAACAGTGACCTCACTTCTTGCTTGTGGGCCAATGAGAAGGCTGCAATGTCTTTGTCTGAACTTACCAACATCCCTAGCAACCAATAGGAAAGTTGCTTACCCCTTACTATATAAGAACCTCCCCAGCAGCCCTTGTATGCAGTATTTTGCAGATCTGAGAGAGACAGCAGTGTTATTGCTGTGCTCCCTGCTTTCCTGTCTCATTACATTATATAGTTAGTTAGCTTATATATATATAATACAGATAGTTAGTGGGAGATGTCAGTGTAGGTTCGATAGTGATATAGTGTAGCTGATAGGTTCTGCTGTCCATACATTCATGCTACATACATAGTGCTGTGATGTCACAAGTTCACGACAATACTTAATACACCAATCACTGATAAGTAGTCAGACCTGTTAAAATGTGAAGTTGCACATATTGCGCCAAAATATTTGCATCATTGGTCCCGATTTCGCAATCACCAATATCTTGGAGCACTCTATTTGCATATAAAGCTATTGTATTGTTCTGCCGTGCCAACCATTTTACTCCAGTCTCAGGAAACTTCTAGCAGCTTGAAAAATGTAGCTATAGTGACCCATGCCTGTATTTCGAGCGCATTACGCGAATATTAGATTGCCGATTTTTTGCGATCAAGAAAATAATCTCGAATTCGTGAATTTTCGAATATATGATGAATATTCTACCAAATATTCACGAAATATCGCGAGTTCGAATATTGCCCCTGCCGCTCATCACTAGACTTTACCATATAAACTTCTGTTGACATTACCACAGTATGATTCCAGCAATACTATATTTATAAAAAAAAATGAAATAATTTACTTTTTGATTCCATATTCTGGCACTCATAACTTTTCTATATGTCCATCTAAAGAGCTGTGTTAGGACTTTTTCACTGGAAAAGTTATTTTTATTTTTTGTACCATTTTTGGGGGATGACTAACTTTTTGATCATTTTTCATTCAACTTTTTCAGAGGAAGAGAAGACCAAAAAATGAAGATTCTATCATTTTTATTTTTTTCCCCTTTCAGTGTTCACCATGCAAGCTAAATACTTTTATGTTTTACAGTTTGGACATTTGTGGTTGTATCATTGATGTTTTTTTTTTATGGTTTATTTTTATATGTAGAATTGGGGTGGATGATTTTAATTTTTAATTCAATTTTTTTAAGTGTTTTTAAAAACAATTTCTTATTTTCATTTTTAGTAACCCTGGGGGACTTGAACATGCAGTTGTTTGATTGCTTATACCATAATGGCTATACATTGGTGCTTGTGACTTTTTACTATGATATGGAATGGGTCATCAAAAGATGACTTAGGCTCCATTCACACGTCCGCAATTTTGTTCCACATTTTGTGGAACAGATCTAATACTTATCCTCTATCTACAGGATATGGATAACTTTATATAACCAGAATACCCCTTTAAGTGGCAGAGGTATAAATGTTCTTTATGAACTGGTCAATGATTGTCCATCATACCAATCAACATGGCTTCCAAGTTCTCAATACTGAAAGTTTGAACAAGACAAGACTCCTGCCAAACTGTTTTCTTTGAAAACTTTCAAAAAGCTCTCTTGAAAAAGGCTCCTATTAAACTTATAAAATCAGAATTATTATGGAAATTAAAGTTGTGTGCAGAGGTAAAGATGTTCCACCCAAGCACCATCATATGGTAGTAGTTCTAGAAAATGCTTAATTTTTTCTTAAACCAGAGGTTCGCTTTAACCCCATTCGCAAGCAACTTAAAAAAAAACACTATATATATATATATATATGCAGAGGATACTAGCAGCATGCGCTACAGAATTGTTCAGGAAATTTCATCCAATCAAGTCACTATTTCCTGTCTTTGCTATGACCGACAACTTCATTTTCCTTTACACTAAGTCCATGTAGATACCCTCCGAATGGCTCAGACCTAGCATGGTAGGACAAAGATCAAGTCAGCATGTGAATTGTAGGTTTTCAACTCCTGGGAATTCAGGTCCGTGTTTCACATCTATTGATCCGCAGTTCTAATCTTTGTATTGTGTTGGCTGTACAAGCTACCAGAAGTTGCACCTGTGAAATGGCTTTTGAAATGAAATTGTAGGGGTATTTTTTTTAACGAAATGTGTTGTCAGAGTAATGATACTATACATGTAAACTATCATTACAATATAGGAAATAGAATTGGCAAAGCCGCTAGCTGGCGATGTCTATAGATAGGAAGAAGATTGATACTATGTGATACATTGTCTTGACGAGACAATGAAAAATAACCTACACGGCAGCTGTGTCAATATCAGACTTGGTAATGTGCTGCTGGCTGCGGCTTCCATTTAATCCACCTCTCTTTTTTTTTTTCTTCCCCCGCTCGCAGACGATAAACGCTTGTTGCTTTTCTCAGGGGCTGTCCGTCAGTCCCTGGCCTTGCAATATTCCTTCCAAGCTTTCCGACGTGGCTTTCCATTTATTTTAAAAATACCATTTCACAGGCTGCTGCCTTTAACTAGCTATTATACAGTGCTCGGCTCGACTCAGGGAGATTGAAAAGTGACAGAAACAACACGTTTTTATGAGAATACAGAATATTGAAAATGAGGCCTGCTTTTTTCCCCCACTCTCTCTACAGATTGCAGTTTTCACGACAGCTTGTATATAGCATCCGCTCTGCCGAGTGCATTTGTAGTAACATTGAGGATGTCACTTACAGCATTGTGTGGAAATTGGAATGCAGTGTCAGCCTGCCTGAGAAGTCTTTAGTTTTGGTGCTTCAGGTTAATTTAAAAGCTACTGCATTGCAGCTGGTGACGATCAGAAGACCCGCTCATTTTAACCCTATTTTTAAAAAGGGACAGGTAAGGTTCAGTTCACACATAGCAGATGTGATATGGAAATTTCTGCAATGAAGAAGTCCATTCCATGCATCTGAATAGGGTTGTTTCTGCTGCAAGTGTATGCATTTCTGTAAGGCTCATTTGAATGACTGTAACAGGGTTAGTTATTTTCCCAAAAAATCTTCAGTGAATAAATATACTTTAAAAAAATCTGCAGCAAATGAATATACTCTATACTTTATGGGTAATCTATGTGCAGCAAGCAACTGGGTGGCCGGAGCAGAGGATGGGAGTGATAGTGGTCCTGATGATGATGTGCCAAGGTGTACTCCCTAGGTTGTCTCTCCCTAGGATCAGAGCAGTGAAAGAGGGGCACCTTGTTTTCACTGAGGGCACTGCCTGTAGCTGTCTCCCTGTCTGATGGTGGTTCAAGGGTGCTCATGGTGTTAATGACCATATGGATGCTAGTCAGGGCATGTGATGGAAATGCAATGTGGCATTAGGAGAGTCAGAGACCAAGCCAGATTAAACTTAGCAAGAGTCTCTCTTTACTGTGTGCAGGACTGAAGCAGTAGTTTGCACACAATGCAATGTCATCCCAGATGTCCAGGTATGAGCTAAGCAGATGAATAAAGCATTGTCCCTCAAATTACTCTTCCTAAAATACTCTGCTATATGGAATCTCTAGCTAATAGCTGTGTTCTGGCAACCATAGTTGTAGTGTATGTTATGGTTCATGGGGTGTCTTAACTTGTTATCTCTCTGCAGCAACAGGGTCTGGATCACTTTAAGTTGTGTTACTTTGCTATCTCTATCTCTTGCTGCAGCCATACACATCCTCTTCCTTTAGATCTTGCTTGCTCACATCTCCTGGAGCTTGTGGAGGTGACCGAAGTTTCGGGGCTTGGAGCTGGAGTATTCGGGAGAGGAGCACATGAAGACTGCTCCTTCTTTCTCATTCTCTACAGTTATCCTCCTATAATCCTCTGGAACTAGGGGGTGTAGACAGTCCACAGCTTGAGCTTCAGAGAGTGCTGCACTGGCCCTGCCTGACTCATGCTGGTACTCCCAAATCTGGTGTACTGCATATGCTGCTGCCTGCCTCTACAGTAACATACATAGGAGCCTTCAGAAGAAGACCCAAACACTGTATGCACTGAGCCTACATTAATGTATGGCTTACACATTCACACAAGCATTTTGAGACCCCATCAATTCATCAAACAAACTGCTACAAAAAGCTTGTAAAAGTCAAGTGTCTTCCAATAAATCTAATACAAATACACAAACAGCGCACAGAACAATACCTATGGAAGGCGGAAGAGTGTAAGTAACAGTGTTGTACAGGGAGCACAACGACCCGACGTGCCAAAAAAAGCATATTCAGAGCTGCTGCCTCACTGTCCTGCCGCAGGGGGTCCGGATGAAAAATGTCAATGAAAGCGAGGAAAATGGGACAAGTACTGGCGATACTTGTCAAAAGGAATCTCCACAGGCAGATTCTTGCTACAATCCATTTATAGATGTATAAAAACTGCACATTTTGGGGTCTAGCCCCGAAACGCATAATTTTTTTTTTACATATCAATAAACAGATTGTACCTACTGTGGGGAATTCATTTAACAAGCAATGCCTGCAGGATGTTCCCTTTTCCTTGCTTCCCCAAACAGACACTCTCTGGCTTCCAGTATATTAATTGACATCTCTGAATATTTTTAACACCTATTTAGGGAGTTTTCCTATGTATATATATTAAAGCGACCCTCCAGTTCAAAAATAAAATTCACATTAACTGGGGAATGAACAGAGCATTTGCATGTTGCAATCCTTTTTAGCTTTTTAGTTGCAGATCCGCCAATTCCTCTTTTCTCATTCAAGATGGCTGCACCGCATCTCAGACTGCCTGATGCAGTTTGTGCATCTAGTAGCCCAAGAAACTTCCTGCTGCCCCTAGATTGGCCAACACTGCTCACAATGTTGGCCAATCCATGAGCAGGGGTGGACAAATAGGATATGGTTTGGGCTATAAAATGCACAGCGTACCTATGAGAAGCGGTGCAGCCATCTTGGATGGCAGGAGATGAACCAGAGAATTAGCGGATCTTCAACTAAAAATGGTAAAAGGAGGTCACTCGGAAAGTGTTCTGTTCATTCTATAGTTAACGTGAATTTTTTTTTCTTGAATCAGAGGGTCACTTGAAACATAAATCTCACCTGTCTGTTTACATACACTATTCTACTGATATAAAGATATATGACAGTACATTATGTTTAAAAAATAAAAGCATGAATGCACCCTAGTCTTCCCTAGCCAATGGCTGGTCACCTTAAGGTATTTAAGGCACCTTCCACTAAGGGAGGGTTCCTGAGCTTTAGATTACCTAGCTTGCTAGCTCCTAGTGAAAGTGTGCTGTTCTGTTTGTCTGCCCATGTACTGACCTCTGTCTCTTTACAGATTCTGACCCTCCGTTGTCAGACCTCAGTCTGTTTATGACAAAAACCCTTTGCTGCCTGTTCTGATCTCTGTCTAATTTCACCTATTCACATAAACTGTGACTACCCTCACCTCTGCCTGTTTCCTGATTACAAGTATTGCCTGACCCCTTCGTGCTTTGCACCTGTGGGTCAGCTGCCAACCACATAGGGACTATTCTAAGTCCAGATCCCTGTATAAAGGGTTGATGCCATGGTTCCATGCCTACAGCCTGTAACAGCCACCTGTCCTGTCCTGTTGCCTGTTTTCCCATGTGGTATACACTCTTCCTATCCTGATCTTGGCTTGACTTCTGACTATACCTCTGCCTGTTCTCTTGGTGCCATGCACTAGTGACTCTTAACTTGCCTAGGTCAGCAGCCACTGAACAGAGACTACTCCTAGTAGCCTGATGGCCTCCTGCAGCGAAGTCCAGATCTCCATATGGGTGTAAAAAGGTGAATAATGAGACCACTTAGACAACTCCTTCAGAAGTAGCACCAAGGCAAAATCATTCAATGACACAGTGGGTTCACATGTGCAGCATTACAAAGGTCAAGGCAGGGGCGTAACGATTGCACATCCCCCCAAAAAAACATACCATTCTGAACCCACCCATACCCTCTCCGCCCGGTGCTGCACCACCAGACTCACACACACTGTCAATTCATTCTGTGACAGGGCAAGACCCGGCGCTGAGGTCACGGGTCTCACGGGATCACAGGATGATGGAATGACGCAGCCCTGCAGAGAGCGTATGACGGGATTGCGCAGAGTCTGACACCTCACTGAAGGCCACATCCAGCAGCATACAAGTACAGACCGACGGATGGAGTGGAACAGAGTAGGTAAGTATTTTTTTTTATGTATGTTCAGCTTCATACTTGGGGGAGTAGGGGCACCTGGCAATGGGGACATATAATTAACTACCTAACCCTGGATTCAGAAAGAGGGGTCATCATATGAGGACAGGGCGGGGCACTCGAAGTCTGGCAGCAAATCATTCATTACTCAGGGGGCAAAATGAAATATATAGGGGGCAAAAAACTAAAATATCTAAATTGAGAGGGGGGGGGCAAAAAATGAAATATATAAATTGAGAGAGGGGCAAAAAAATGAAATATATAATTTGAGAGAGGGGGCAAAAAATTAAATATATACAAAAATGAAATATATAAATTGAGAGAGGGGCAAAAAAATGAAATATATAATTTGAGAGAGGGGGCAAAAAATTAAATATATACATTGAGAGAGGGGGCAAATAAGTAAAAAAAAGGGGGGGGGCGAGGTAATGGGGATGGAGTTTGACCTGGAGCCCATAGAACTCTAGTTACGTCACTGGTCAAGGATCTTGGAAAATTTTGGGTTGGAAATATTGGTTAATACACTGAACTCACTATATGCAGTAAGCTACGTTGCTGTTGCTCCCTCTAGTGGCAGCTGCATGCACACAGAATGTTGTCTTTCAAATTCTGTCTCAATAGCTTAATGTTTTTATGGGAAATGTGGAGCTCTGTATCAGAAAAACACAGCTCACAAGCATTCTAAAAATATTCTAAGACAATAACTTTTGGAGCAAAATATAACATGGTAGCAAAATATTTTTGGTGGCCAATTGTCTAGTACCAGCTATATGCCCATAAAAAGTTAATTTTATGCAAATGTATACAGGTCTATGAAAAATAGGACTCTTTTCACCCCAAGATAAGCTAACCTAATGAAAAAAATGTAATTTCAAATGCCAGTCCTCATTTTTTTTTCAATTTTGTAAATGACCCTTGCCCTCTGAAGAAAACAATCCGTCTAAGAAAAACAACTAATTACAAGCGTCTCACTATTCATCTGCAATTTGCTTTATAAATCAATTTGCGAATGATTCAGAATGCTGTTCTGCCAAATGTTTTTTTTTTTTTTGTCAGTTAATTCTGAGAAAGATATTCACACAGGGACCAAGAGACACGGGTTCCTGAAGAGGCATTAGGAGACACTAATAATCTGTAAGATACTACCAGAGATGAGAGAGACTCTCAAATTAATTTAGAGAGACTCTAAGGAACCGAGAGACACTCAGAAACAAATCGATTCTTACAGACCAAGAGACCTCGAGTAATTGAGTGTCTCTTAGTGGGAGCTTTGGATGAGGGTCTATAGGATGTAATGAAAGGTTCTTTTTTATTTTAGCGCATTATTAGTACATAGGTTACCTGTCATTGTTGTTTAGTATCCTGAATGCTTATACATTTCGACACCACCATTTATCTAGCTGAAGAGTAACCAAATGGACAGATATAAACAGGGAGGAGCGCTCCGATAAGTGGGTCAGATAAACATTATTTATGGAGTGCCCCGCTGAAATATTCAGAGCGCTGTGAACAATAAAATACATAAAACATTAACAAGGGCTCATAAAAAACACAATCAAGCAGCAGAGAGAAGCTGCCAAGATACCATTAATATACAAGCTTGTTAAAATAATTAAGCTTTAAAGAGACAGTGCTGCCACAGCCTGTTCCCCTTAACTCTGAAGTGACATGATCTTTTATTTTGCTATTATTTTTCTTTTCCCAGTAATAGCGCAGTGATTAGAATCCCTATTAATGCAATTAGGATGAAAACTGTACTGGATCTCATTAAGATAGACTTTTTGTGATTCAGGAAACGTTGACGTGAGCAATTGCATTGCCATCGAGGCCTTGACTACCTGTGACTGGAATGCCAATTAATTCCAGATCTGTTATGATGCCCCACTGTAGCTTTAGTCGTTAAGGAGGCAAAGCATTTAGCACTGAAGTCTCAAAATGCGAGAAATCGCCTTCATATATAAATGAGTGTATTATGCTGGGGGGAGGCAAGGTTCTTAGCTTTAATTGGAATGTGATATCAGTGGACTCCGACTTTTTGGTAAAATACAATTACTGGTAATGTACAGTTTATCTGACTAATTTAAGGGATTGTCTGCTCCAGGCAACCTCTTGCCATGTGTCATTTCAAGGTAAGAGGGGGCCGCACTTGTGACCAGTAGGCCAGCTCTTTGCACCGGAACATTCTCAACACCACCAAGAAAATAATAAAGTTATGTGTTCAGCTTTACTGCATGTAAAGGTGACCATTCACATGAAAAAAAATGTTGGCCGAATGCTAGTTCAGTCAACCTATTGTGTATTTTCTTTAATTTCATTCCTTTATTTGTTTTTCCAACAATTTTCCATCAATGCACAATACAGTGCAAAGTAAAAATGCAACTTGCGTTCAGTCTTCGTATTCCAAAAAGAAGATACTGTACATTCCTTCGCTGACCCTCCCTCCCACATACCCCTACAGGTCTGCAGACTGATGTCTCCCCTTCCTCTATTTTGCACACATACCGCCCCCATCATGTACTCGGCTGTCTCAGGCTCTCTGACTGGTAGTGTTTAAGCCTGGCTATGAGCTGTGCGCTGCGATTGGCCAGCGCTGCAGCAAGGGACACGCCTAATACAAAAAATCCGTCCAGTACTACAGAGGGAGCTGCAGACACCGGAGCCTATACCGGGCGAACGGAGCGGCGCCCAGACATACTAGTAAGTGCAGGGGGACCCCTGGGCGCCGCTCTGCCCACTAATATAGTTAGTTTTTAGTCTTTAAACTAGTGAAAGGTCCTCTTTAAGAGCATGGCAAATGCTCTGCAAGCAAATGTGGATAGGGAAATGAATAAAAAAAACATAAAAGACATTAAAAAAATAAAAATTAGGAATGATGTAGGAGGAAGAGGTTGAGGAGGCGGTGAATGGGTGGATGTGGCCGTGTAGGCTCACGTGGCGGTCTAGGTGGAAGCGGCAGCAAGGGACATGCCTAATACAAAAAATCCGTCCAGTACTACAGAGGGAGCTGCAGACACCGGAGCCTATACCGGGCGAACGGAGCGGCGCCCAGACATACTAGTAAGTGCAGGGGGACCCCTGGGCGCCGCTCTGCCCACTGATATAGTTAGTTTTTAGTTTTTAAACTAGTGAAAGGTCCTCTTTAAGAGCATGGCAAATGCTCTGCAAACAAATGTGGATAGGGAAATGAATTAAAAAAACATAAAAGACCTTAAAAAAATAAAAATTAGGAATGATGTAGGAGGAAGAGGTTGAGGAGGCGGTGAATGGGTGGATGTGGCCGTGTAGGCTCACGTGGCGGTCTAGGTGGAAGCGGCGGCGAAGGAGGAATGGGTAGCCAACACAGATGTGTGTTATTTTGCATTTTTACATAGGGGTATCCCCCAAAATATTGGGACATAAAAAAAAAAAGGAATAAGTGCACTTGAGTACAAGGATGGATGGTTGAGGCTGTTAGAACTGTCTATTCTGCACAAGGTACAGACAAGTCTTGTGGGATCCAGGCCTGGTTCATTTTAATGAACGTGAGCTTGTCCATGTTGGCTGTGGACAGGCGGCTGCGTCTGTCTGTAATGACGCCTCCTGCCGTGCTAAATACACGTTCAGAGAGTACACTGGCTGCAGGGCAGGCCAGCACCTCCAAGGCATACAGGGCAAGCTCTGGCCATGTGGACAATTTGGAGACCCAGAAGTACGTGTAGTCGTGTGCACAGGTACTGTTGCACCATGTTGTTCAGATGCTGCCTCCTGCTAACACTCTCCATATCAGCAGTTTGGGGCCGGTTGTTGCGGCGAGGTGACAAAGCTTTTCCACATGTCGGGCATGCTAACCCTGCCTTCTGAGGTGCTGGCGCTGACACAGCTGCGTTGGCGACCTCTTTCTCCTCCCCTGCCTTCGCCTTGTGCTTCCACTTGTCCCCTGGCGTCAGTCGGGAATGCTCTCAGGAGCGTGCGCCTGAAGTCGCGCATCTTCCGATCACGCTCCAGTGAGGGAATTAAGGACGGCACATTGTCTTTGTAACGGGGATCCAGCAGGGTGGCCACCCAGTAGTCAGCACACGTTAAAATGGACGTGAGTTAACGTGGGAAACTCTGCTGTCGTTGCGCAGGCACTGCAGCATGTAGTTGCTCATGTGTGCCAGGCTGCCCAGAGGTAAGGACAAGCTGTTCTCTGTGGGAGGCGTATCGTCTGCGTCCTCCGTATCCCCCCAGCCACGCACCAGTGATGGGCCCGAGCTGCGTTGGATGCCACCCCGCTGTGAACATGCTTCATCCCTATCTTCCTCCTCATCCTCGTCCTCCTCGTCCTCCAGTAGTGGGCCCTGGCTGGCCAAATTTGTACCTGGCCTCTGCTGTTGCAAAAATCCTCTTTCTGAGCCACTTCTAAAAGACTGGCCTGAAAGTGTTAGAGATGACCCCTCTTCCTCTTCTTCATCCTGGGCCACATTTTCTTCCATCATCGCCCTAAGTGTTTTCTCAAGGAGACATAGAAGTGATATTGTAACGCTGATAATGGCATCATCGCCACTGGCCATGTTGGTGGAGTACTCGAAACAGCGCAACAGGGCACACAGGTCTCGCATGGAGGCCCAGTCATTGGTGGTGAAGTGGTGCTGTTCCGTAGTGCGACTGACCCGTGCGTGCTGCAGCTGAAACTCCACTATGGCCTGCTGCTGCTCGCCCAATCTCTCCAGCATGGGCAAGGTGGAGTTCCACCTGGTGGGCACGTCGCATATGAAGACCGAAGTTACGCTGTAGAGCAGACAGCCGAGCGGCAGCAGGATGAGAACGGCCCGCACTTTATGTAGCAGCTCTGACATGTCGGGGTAGTTGTGAATGAATTTCTGCACCACCAAAATCAGCACATGCGCCAGGCAAGGGATGTGCGTCAAACCGGCTAGTCCCAGAGCTACAACGAGATTTCGCCCATTATCGCACACCACCAGGCCGGACTTGAGGCTCACTGGCAGCAACCACTCGTTGGTCTGTTGTTCTATACCCCGCCACAACTCCTGCGCGGTGTGGGGCCTGTCCCCCAAACACATATGTTTCAGAACAGCCTGTTGACTTTTACCCCGGGCTGTGCTGAAGTTGGAGGTGAAGGTCTGTCGCTGACCGGGTGAGGAGGTGGTAGAAGAGGAGGAGGAAGCCGAGTAGGAAGAGGAGGCAACAGGAGGCAAAGAATGTTGCCCTGCGATCCTTGGCGGCAGAAGGACGTGCGGCAAACAGCTCTCCGCCTGGGGCCCAGCCGCCACAACATTTACCCAGTGTGCAGTTAGGGAGATATAGCGTCCCTGGCCGTGCTTAATGGTCCACGTATCTGTGGTTAGGTGGACCTTGCCACATATGGCGTTGCGCAGTGCACACTTGATTTAATACGATACTTGGTTGTGCAGGGAGGGCACGGCTCTCCTGGAGAAGTAGTGGCGGCTGGGAGCGACGTACTGTGGGACAGCAAGCGACATGAGCTGTTTGATGCTGTCCGTCTCCACCAGCCTGAATGACAGCATTTCAAAGGACAGTAGTTTAGAATTGCTGGCATTCAGGGCCAGGGATCGAGGGTGGCTAGGTAGGAATTTACGCTTTCTCTCAAAGGTTTGTGAGATGGAGACCTGAACGCTTCTGTGTGACATGGTGGAGATGTTTGGTGATGGAGGTGGTGTTGTTGGTGGCACATCCTCTGTTTGCTGGGCAGCAGGTGCCAACGTTCCTCCAGAGGCGGAAGAAGAGGCCGGGGCAGCAGCAGAAGAGGAAGCAGGAGGGGCCTGAGCCCTTTCTTGGTTTTAAAGGTGCTTACTCCACTGCAGCCCGTGTCTCGCATGTAGATGCCTGGTCATGCAGGTTAGTGCTAAGGTTCAGAACGTTAATGCCTGGCTTCAGGCTCTGATGGCACAGCGTGCAAACCACTCGGGTCTTGTCGTCAGCACATTGTGTGAAGAAGTGCCATGCCAGGGAACTCCTTGAAGCTGCCTTTGGTGTGCTCGGTCCCTGATGACGGTGGCCAGTAGCAGGCGAACAGTTTTGGCGATGGCTGCTCTGCTTTTGCACCCTGCTCCCTCTTTTGCTACGCTGTTGGCTCGGTCTCACCACTGCCTCTTCCTCCGAACTCTGAAAGTCAGTGGCACGACCTTCATTCCATGTGGGGTCTAGGACCTCATCGTCCCCTGCCTCGTCTTCCACCCAGTCTTCCTCCCTGACCTCTTTTTCTGTCTGCACACTGCAGAAAAACGCAGCAGTTGGCACCTGTGTTCCGTCATCATCAGAGACGTGCTGAGGTGGTATCCCCATGTCCATATCAGGAAACATAAGTGCTTGTGCGTCAGTGCATTCTATGTCTTCCACCCCTGGGGAAGGGCTAGGTGGATGCCCTTGGGAAACCCTGCCAGCAGAGTCTTCAAACAGCATAAGAAACTGCTGCATGACTTGAGGCTCAGACAGGTTCCCCGATATGCACAGGGGTGATGTGACAGACTGATGGGCATGGGTTTCAGGCCCCACCTGTGCGTTTTCTGCAGAAGACTGGGTGGAAGATAATGTGAACGTGCTGGATCCACTGTCGGCCACCCAATTGACTAGCGCCTGTACTTGCTCAGGCCTTACCATCCTTAGAACGGCATTAGGCCGGACCAAATATCGCTGTAGATTCTGGCGGCTACTGGGACCTGAGGTAATAGGTTCAGTAGGACGTGTAGCTGTGGCAGAACGGCCACGTCTTCTCCCTGCACCAGAGGCTCCACCAACACCACCACCACGACCATGACAGCGTATCTTATTAGATGTTTGCCTCATAGTGAGCGTTCACCAAGCAAAGTAAAAAGTAGTTAAGTCTGTTAAAAAGAATTAACCGCCAATAAAAACCCTGATGTAGGGTATTGCACTTAATATTTTTATTTTTTTACTCTACGTGACAGCGGAATTTGTGGCCTAAATTTTACAGTAACTTATGCATGTCTAATCCCAAATGTGCAGTATATCAGAGTTTTTTTTTAACCCCAGTAATCAAAAAGCCGTATTTGTGGCCTAAATGTGACACTCACTTATGCACGTCCAATCCCAGATGTGCAGTATATCACAGTTTTTTTTTAACCCCAGTATGCAAAAAGCCGTATCTGTGGCCTAAATGTGACACTCACTTATGCACATCTAATCCCAGATGTGCACTATATCAGAGGGTCTTTTTAACCCCAGTAAGCAAAAAGCTGTATTTCTGGCCTAAATGTGACACTCACTTATGCACCTATAATCCTAGATGTGCACTATGTGAAACAGATGGGTTTTTTTTCACCCCAGTATGCCCCAGTAAGCAAAAAGCTGTATTTGTGGCCTAAATTTCACAGTCACTTATGCACGTCTAATCCCAGATGTGCAGTATATCAGAGGTTTTTTTTTAACCCCAGTAAGCAAAAAGCTGTATTTGTGGCCTAAATGTGACACTCACTTATGCACCTATAATCCTAGATGTGCACTATATGAAACAGATGTATTTTTTTCACCCCAGTAAGCAAAAAGCTGTATTTCTGGCCTGAATGTGACAGTCACTTATGCACGTCTAATCCCAGATGTGCAGTATATCAGAGGGTTTTTTCACCCCAGTAAGCACAAAGCCGTATTTCTGGCCTAAATGTGACAGTCACTTATGCACGTCTAATCCCAGATGTGCAGTATATTAGAGGGTTTTTTCACCCCAGTAAGCAAAAAGCCATATTTGTGGCCTAAATGTGACACTCACTTATGCACGTCTAATCCCAGATGTGCAGTATATCAGAGTTTTTTTTAACCCCAGTATGCAAAAAGCTGTATCTGTGGCCTAAATGTGACACTTACTTATGCACGTCTAATCCCAGATGTGCACTATATCAGTGTGTTTTTTTTAACCCCAGTAAGCAAAAAGCAGTATTTCTGGCCTAATTGTGACACTCACTTATGCACGTCTAATCCCAGATGTGCACTATATCAGAGATTTTTTTTAACCCCAGTAAGCAAAAAGCTGTATTTCTGGCCTAAATGTGACACTCACTTATGCACCTATAATCCTAGATGTGCACTATGTGAAACAGATGGGTTTTTTTTTCACCCCAGTATGCCCCAGTAAGCAAAAAGCTGTATTTGTGGCCTAAATTTCACACTCACTTATGCACGTCTAATCCCAGATGGACAGTATATCAGAGGTTTTTTTTAACCCCAGTAAGCAAAAAGCTGTATTTGTGGCCTAAATGTGACACTCACTTATGCACCTATAATCCTAGATGTGCACTATATGAAACAGATGTATTTTTTTTCACCCCAGTAAGCAAAAAGCTGTATTTCTGGCCTAATTGTGACACTCACTTATGCATGTCTAATCCCAGATGTGCACTATATCAGAGTTTTTTTTAACCCCAGTAAGCAAAAAGCTGTATTTCTGGCCTAAATGTGACACTCACTTATGCACCTATAATCCTAGATGTGCACTATATGAAACAGATGTTTTTTTTCCACCCCAGTATGCCCCAGTAAGCAAAAAGCCGTATTTGTGGCCTACATTTCACAGTCACTTACGCACGTCTAATCCCACATGTGCACTACATCAGAGGGTTTTTTAACCCCAGTAAGAAAAAAACCGTATTTGTGGCCTAAATTTCACAGTCACTTATGCATGTCTAATCCCAGATGTGCAGTATATCAAAGGGTTTTTTAACCCGAGTAAGCAAAAAGTTGTATTTCTGGCCTAAATGTGACACTCACTTATGCACCTATAATCCTAGATGTGCACTATATGAAACAGATGGTTTTTTTTCGCCCTAGTATGCCCCCAGTATGAGAAAGCCGTATTTCTGGCCTAAATTTCACAGTCACTTATGCAGCGATAATCCTAGATGTGCACTATATGAAAAAAATAGGTTTTTTTAACCCCAGTGTCTCAAAGCAGTATTTCTGGACTTGCAGATAGCCTGTGCTGGTGCACTATCGTTGCAAAAAATGGCTGCCGAATATGTATTGATATTGACTAACTGAAGGAAAAAAAGTTCTTTTTCAGTAGTAGTTGGCTCAGGGCAGGCTTAAAAAAATTGTGCACTGCACCCACAAAACACATTTGCTGTAGATGGCTGAGTAAAGAAGCAGTTCTTCATACGATTTGTCCCTGATCTCTCCCTCACAGCAGCTGCAGCCTATCCCTACACTAATCCGAGCAGAGTGACGGGCGGCGCTACGTGACTCCAGCTTAAATAGAGGCTGGGTCACATGCTGCACTGGCCAATCACAGCCATGCCAATAGTAGGCATGGCTGTGATGGCCTTTTGGGGCAAGTAGTATGACGCTTGTTGATTGGCTGCTTTGCAGCCTTTCAAAAAGCGCCATAAAAATCGCCGTACACTGAACCCGAACCCGAACTTTTACGTAAACTTTTACAGTTCGGATTCACTCAACTCTATTAAGGAACTTTGTAAATGTTCTTGTTTTCTGGAAATTAATTTTAGTCCAGAAAATCTAAATTGCATATTCAAATAAATATGAATAATAAAAATAATCCAGAATGCTCTTTGTACAGTCATCTCACGCACATGCTCTACACCAAGCAAATACAAATATGACAATTCAAACCTATGGCCTTGGAAAATATTTAATCGCATTTATAAAGAAGTGATTTTAAATCGTCCATATGATACATCTGACACTTCAAGGTCAACAACAGTTTTCAATCACAACTAGCAGAATTGTGAATCCAGCACTGGACAACAATGTGGACTATAACTTAAAATATGTCAATAAATGTAATATACAGTATTTACAAAGTTACTATAGTTTTTATATTCATTTTATACATTTATAAAGTGCAAAGTGGTGTTCAAGGGTTAAGATGCTCTTTTATCCTTTCACTTCCAAGGATGTATGTAATACACTTGCCATGTCTAGAATATTTGGGCCAGAATTTAAATCTTTTTAACCAGTTTCCACCCAGCACTGTACGGTTACATTGCTGGAAGTAATAAGTTTATGCTGAGTGCCATAATAATATGATGATTATACAGTTGGCATGCTGCGCTCATGCCTGAATTTGAGATAACCGAGATCCCAGCAGTTGAAAATACAAAAAAATACAAAGAAAACTTATTTTTTCCAATATATATATATAATGCCAGGTCACCTCATCAAGAACTATTCAATAAAAATTTTTCAAAATGTTGCATGCATTCCAAAATGTTATCAATAAAAACTGCAGCTTGGCACGCCAAAAATGAGACCTCACACAACTATGTTGGCAAAAGAACAAAGTTAACATAAAGCTTTTTATGTAAAATTTGTTATTGGTATCTCCATAATCGTACTGGCCCGCAGAATAAACTTCAGTGTACTGTATACTACAGTGTACATGGTAAAAACGAAACCCTAAGTCCTTGTACAAATTTCCATTTTGCACGGACGTATGCTATCTACATCTTCTGTGGACAATTTACTGATCCATGTAAAACAGTAGGCTAGTTCACATTTGCACATTTTTTTATAGTCTGCGATTCCGTTTAAAAAAATGCATCACGGATCTAACCTCCCATCACGGATGCCATCTGTTTACAGTCTGTTTTTCAATGACCACTGGTAGGAGATTCTATGGAATTTAATTTACAGCTAAGCAGCATCCGTAGAATACGTTTGACACACACAGATTCTTCACAGGTAAAACACGGACAGATTTTTTCACGGACGTCAAACGGACATGGAAATGTGAATGAGGCCTATAAACGATGTAGAAATTCCAGTGTTTATTCACACCATAACCCTACATTTTTTTTATAAAAGTTATACATTAGAAGTATTCCAAAATGGTAACATTAAAAATACAACTTGTATTGCAAAAAAAAGCTCTCATACAGGCAATGGCGAAGCTAAAGGTTCATGGGCCCTGGTGCAAGAGTTTAGCTTGGGCTAAACATCCCTCAGTGCTTTATGGCCAGGGGTAAAAATTTAAACGGCACCCCCCTTCCCATGCCAAATTCTTGACTTTATCCCTTCCCTGCAGGCTAGAGGTGCAACTTGAGCTGCATGCACTTTCTATAATATCAGTGTCTTCTTATGTGGCACAAGGGTCTTTGGACCCCACAGGCTTCTGGGCCCGATAGTGACTTCTACCTCTGCATCCCCTATAGCTATGCCCCTGCATACAGCTATGTTGATGGAAAAATGAAAATGTGGGTTTCGAAATGTGCAGATGATAAAAGCCTAGAATATTAGCTACTAATTATAACCAATATTCTTGGTGGGGATGAAAAAGATCAAGCAAATGGAATTTCAGTGCCCTTTTGTTCTTCCCTTTTGTTATCCTCTCTTCAGCTGAGCGAATCATGTACGTGTTTGACTGACAGCTTTTTAAGGTGTATTGGCACCTTAATGGGGTTTTCCAGTAATAGAGGTTTTTTTTTATATATAGCTCATAGTGTGTTAAAAATAAAAAAGAAGCCATACTCACCCTGACCGATTCCCCAATGTTGCCACCCTGATGCTTCTCTAATGCTTGCTGCTCTCCACTTCCTGGTCCTTGCTCGACATGAAAGTTATAGCAGGAGAAACCCACTCCTCGCATTTCTGGTATGTCGAGCCAGGACCAGGAAGTGAAGGGCAGTGGGGATCAGTGCACAATTAGAAAAGCAGAGGTTTAGCCCCTGTGAGCCATGTACAAAAATTGTATATACAACCAACAACCCCTTTTAAGAGACAGAAGCCAATTTCCATCATATTAGTAAAAAAAAAAATTCCTTCTCGACTACAAGTTGTGTAATAAATCTATAAAAAGTTGCAATCTTGATTTTGACAGACTTTGATCCATTTCCTGGAAAACACAGGAGAACACAAATGTTATGTTTTGCACTGTGAGTTGGGCTTTTCATTGTAAACCATGCTTTGTCTTATAGAGATTTCAATGTAATATTAATATGAATAACACGGTCTTCATGTAAAAGAATCTTGGATGCATGGAGCAGAGTAATCATTGTCTGAAAGTTCTCCTGTCTTCGCTGATGGTCCGTGAACAATATTTAAAGTGACTTTTCAATTAATCAGAGCTATATGAGGCTGTGCTTTTTTATTCATTTGCTGGGAGTGGGTAACGTCCTGCCAATGCACAGGATTTTATCTTATTCCGTCAAAAAGAACATAGAAATCAATTTTTACCAGTCTGAGTTACGACTGGGAATCTATTCCTTTTAGGTCAGCCAGAGAATTAATCTATTGAGCAGCTCCACAAATCTGCTGACATCTCAGCATTTTGAGAACACTAATTTTTCCTCCCATTTCTTCCTGTGCTCTTCTCAGCTCTGGCCAAGAGAAAACATTTACAGTGACTTAATCTCTGCTCAGAGGCCTTTGTTATTGGTGAATTGTTTGCATTTCAGTGTGCTGAGTCTTTTATGCGCTGAGGCTTTTTTTGCATTATCGAGAAGAAAGCAAGCAGAGTACTATTGATCCAGACTATGGAGGAGATTTATCAAAAAAGGAATTTTTAAAGTCAATTTTGCAGGAGTCTGCGTTGCCGTAATTTACATAAAATTTATCAGATGTCTAATACTCCTGCATCTTTCAGTCAAATGCTTCAGAGTTTTTTTTTTTTAGTTTTTTTTTTACCCTTTTGCTGTAAAAATACCAGCTCCAGATGTTAACTTAAGGTTTAAAGGGATTCTGTCACCTCCCCTCAGCCAAAAAACGATTTTAAAGCAGCCATGCAGCACAGCTTACCTGAATTAGGCTGTGCTCTTTTATCTTGAAATCCGTCCAGCAGTTACTTCAAAAAACGACTTTGATCAATAAGGAAATGCGTCCTGAAGGTGCCCAGAGGGGCGTTTTTTTCTTCTTAGTGAGCCCAGTACCGCCCCTCTGTCAGTGCCCAGCCCGCCTTCCTTGTACTTTCTAACCGCCGCCCCCAGCCTGCCACAGCCTCTCCTGCCTCTCCTCCCCCTCCCTCACGCCGAACGAAGTCTCGCACAGGCGCAGTACCCACTGAGGGCTGCACCTGTGCGATCATCAGGAGACTGAGGGCGGCAGCTTCATCTTCGTCACTGGGCATGCGCCGAGCCCAGTGACGTCCGATATTAGCTCTTTCACTCAGTCAGCCTGGTAGGAAGCGCAGAGGATTGCCGATCGGCTGCTGCACCCTGCGCTTTCTCCAGTCTGCCTGCCTTTACTTAATATAATAAGACCTAATTCGCCCCAACAAATAGTTATTTCTTTCCTGAAGGGAGGGTGGGGAAAGAAATCGCTGGCCGTCTTCACTGTGGCAGGCAGACTGGAGAAAGCGCAGGGTGCAGCAGCCGATCGGCAATCCTCTGCGCTTCCTACCAGGCTGACTGAGTGAAAGAGCTAATATCGGACGTCACTGGGCTCGGCGCATGCCCAGTGACGAAGATGAAGCTGCCGCCCTCAGTCTCCTGATGATCGCACAGGTGCAGCCCTCAGTGGGTACTGCGCCTGTGCGAGACTTCGTTCGGCGTGAGGGAGGGGGAGGAGAGGCAGGAGAGGCTGTGGCAGGCTGGGGGCGGCGGTTAGAAAGTACAAGGAAGGCGGGCTGGGCACTGACAGAGGGGCGGTACTGGGCTCACTAAGAAGAAAAAAACGCCCCTCTGGGCACCTTCAGGACGCATTTCCTTATTGATCAAAGTCGTTTTTTGAAGTAACTGCTGGACGGATTTCAAGATAAAAGAGCACAGCCTAATTCAGGTAAGCTGTGCTGCATGGCTGCTTTAAAATCGTTTTTTGGCTGAGGGGAGGTGACAGAATCCCTTTAAGTGTTTTTTTTTGCTCCTGTTGATTTTGATTAGTTAGGGGATTGTTTT
Organism: Bufo gargarizans; assembly: GCF_014858855.1. Classification (NCBI taxonomy): domain Eukaryota; kingdom Metazoa; phylum Chordata; class Amphibia; order Anura; family Bufonidae; genus Bufo; species Bufo gargarizans. The sequence continues at coordinate 147,048,256 of NC_058086.1, forward strand.
GTCCTTCTTACTTATCTTCAAAAATGAAGCATACTTCTCTATACGGCAAAATTATGTTAAGAAAACACTTAGGCCCCTTTCACACGGGCGAGTTTTCCGCGCGGGTGCAATGCGTGAGGTGAACGCATTGCACCCACACTGAATCCGGACCCATTCATTTCTATGGGGCTGTGCACATGAGCAGTGATTTTCACGCATCACTTGTGCGCTGCGTGAAAATTGCAGCATGCTCCTCTTTGTGTGTTTTCCACGCAACGCAGGCCCCATAGAACTGAATAAGGCTGCGTGACAATCGGGATGGGGACCCGATCATTATTATTTTCCCTTATAACATGGTTTAAGGGAAAATAATAGCATTCTGAATACAGAATGCATAGTACAATAGTGCTGGAGGGGTTAAATTATGTTTTTTAACTCACCTTAATCCACTTGTTCGCGCAGCCGGCATCTCTTCTGTCTTGTTCTGTGAGGAATAGGACCTTTGATGACGTCACTACGCTCATCACATGGTCACCATGGTGATGGATCATGTGACGGACCATGTGATGAGCGTAGTGACGTCATCAAAGGTCCTATTCCTCACAGAACAAGACAGAAGAGATGCCGGCTGCGCGAACAAGTGAATTAAGGTGAGTTAATATTTTTTTTTTAACCCCTCCAGCCTTATTGTACTATGCATTCTGTATTCAGAATGCTATTATTTTCCCTTATAACCATGTTATAAGGGAAAATAATGCAATCTACACAACCTTGAACCCAAACCTGAACTTCTTTGAAGAAGTTCGGGTCTGGGTACCACATTCAGTTTTTTATCACGCGCGTGCAAAACACATTGCACCCCCGCAATAAAAACTGAACAACGGAACGCAATCGCAGTCAAAACTGACTGCAATTGCGTACCTACTCGTGCGGGTTTGCCGCAACGCATCTGGACCTTATCCGGACACGCTCGTGTGAAAGAGGCCTTAAGGCAAGACACACTGTGCATAAAAAACTGAAAAACCACAGGTGCCAAAAAAGTTTGCAGTTATTCTGGCATTTTTTTTACAGGCACAAATATGCCAGTGCAAAATGAATGTGTGTAAGGACCCTAAATCAGCACAACAGGCTAACCATACCCACTTTCCCACCTGCTTTTTAAGCTCACCATACCCACTTTCCTACCCAGTAGAGTGAGTGGGGTAAGGGCTCTTTCACATCTGCGTTGTTCTTTTCCGGCATAGAGTTCCGTCGTCGGGGCTCTATGCCGGAAGAATCCTGATCAGGATTATCCCAATGCATTCTGAATGGAGAGAAATCCGTTCAGGATACATCAGGATGTCTTCAGTTCCGGACCGGAACGTTTTTTGGCCGGAGAAAATACCGCAGCATGCTGCGCTTTTTGCTCCGGCCAAAAATCCTGAACACTTGCCGCAAGGCCGGATCCGGAATTAATGCCCATTGAAAGGCATTAATCCGGATCCGGCCTTAAGCTAAACGTCGTTTTGGCGCATTGCCGGATCCGATGTTTAGCTTTTTCTGAATGGTTACCATGGCTGCCAGGATGCTAAAGTCCTGTTTGCCATGGTAAAGTGTAGTGGGGAGCGGGGGAGCAGTATACTTACCGTCCGTGCGGCTCCCGGGGCGCTTCAGAGTGACGTCAGGGCGCCCCACGCGCATGGATGACGTGATCGCATAGACACGTTATCCATGCGCATGGGGCGCTCTGACGTAATTCAGGAGCGCCCCGGGAGCCGCATGGACGGTAAGTATACTGCTCCCCCGCTCCCCACTACTACTATGGCAACCAGTACTTTAATAGCGTCCTGGCTGCCATAGTAACACTGAACGCATTTTGAAGATGGATCCGTCTTCAAATGCTTTCAGTTCACGTGCGTTTTTCCGGATCCGGCGTGTAATTCTGGCAAATGGAGTACACGCCGGATCCGGACAACGCAAGTGTGAAAGAGCCCTAAAAATGCAAAAGGTTGCAAATATTTACACAAATTAGCTCAAAAAGTTGCAAAGCTCTATTTTGCAACTTTTTGAAGCCAGAATTCTGGAGTTTTTTCACATCATTTACTGCTTTTAAAATTTTGTGCATTAAAATACATATAAGTACATGCAAGCAAGGTTCTTGTTAAGATTGCATTGTCCTTCATTGGTATCACCAGGCTAAAGCATATCAAATCAGTAACTCATCAGTAAAAACCACTTGGAAAACCCAAAATGCTGGGTCTGGATAAACGTGGAGGGACCATAGTGCTCCTTGGAGCAACATTGCCCTTTCATTCTGATGACCTCCACTGATCAAACATTGATGACCTATGTTATCAGGGCTTCTAAACAATTTTATTGATGGCTTAGTGAGTGGGTGGTATATGTAATACAATAAAAATCTCTCAATACAAACAATTTTCCAAACTGAAGATTTTTCTTGCAATAACCCATGGCAATTATGTATTGATCCAGTGTTGCCACTGTGATGTCCTCCAGTAGCTCTGTTCCGGATGGCCTTGTATGTGCACTATACTTTACCTTTAAACCTTACATCCCTCTTATGTACAGTAGTTGTTCTCAGGTGTCATGCCCCCAACTTGTTTAAGGCAGAGGAGATTGATATATAGTTTTGTGGTAATTAATTCAGTAGACCCAGGAGCGGATTGGCCATAGACCTTACAGGGAAATTTCCACGAGGGCGGATGCCCAGGGGGCCACCTGGACCCTACTCGCGGCCAGCCAGTGGATGTTTTTTAGGAATGTGTTTTGTGCTGCTGGCGGCAGTATTTTGTCATGGACTGTGGACCTTACTACAAAACAGGGCAACTTTTAGTATTTTTTCCAGGGCCACTTTAAGGCCCCATGCACACGGCCGTTGTTCACAGCCATGTGCGGGCCGTGGAACCGCGGCCTGGATCCCTCCTGAGAGCAGGAGCGCACGGCGTCACTGGTTGCTATGACGCCGTGCGCTCCCTGCTGCCGGCACAGTACAGTAATACACTGGTACGATCTATACCAGTGTACTACTGTACTGTGCCGGCAGCAGGGGGCGCACGGCGTCATAGCAACCAGTGACGCCGTGCGCTCCTGCTCTCAGGAGGGATCCAGGCCGCGGTTCCACGGCCCGCACACGGCTGTGAACAACGGCCGTGTGCATGGGGCCTAAAGGGAATCTGTCACCTGCTTTTACCATTTTAAGCTGGCACCATCGCTATGTTGACTAAAGTACCTTATTTCCAGCAGTCTTCTTTTTACTTTATTTCGTTTTGATATAAAAGCGCTTTTTATGTTATGCTAATTAGGGTCCAAGGTGCCCAGAGGGGCGTTTTTTTCCTTCTCCGGTGCCCAGTGACGCCCCCCTGCAGTGCCCAAGAACGCCTCCTGATCATCAAATAACCTCCCACAGCCCGGCAAACGGTTCTGCCCCCTTCTTCACGTCATAGTCTACTTTATAGAAATGCCCCGTCCTTCTTCCTGTCTGCGGCCAGAAAACTCACGCAGGCGCAGTATCACCTCCTGAGGCAACAGCCTCAAAAGTCTCACTGGGCATGTGCCGAGCCCAGTGATGTGACCTGAGCGCTGTTGCCCTCAGGACGTTGATGATCGCGCAGGCCGCAGGCGGTACTGCGCCTGCGCGAGTTTTCTGGCCGCAGACAGGAAGAAGGACGGGGCATTTCTATAAGGTAGACTATGACGTGGGGAGGGGGCGGAACCGTTTGCCGGGCTGTGGGAGGTTATTTGATGATCAGGAGGCGTTCTTGGGCACTGCAGGGGGGCGCTACTGGGCACCGGAGAGTGAAAAAAACGCCCCTCTGGGCACCTTGGACCCTAATTAGCATAACATAAAAAGCACTTTTATATCAAAACTACAAAACGAAATAAAGTAAAAAGAAGACTGCTGGAAATAAGGTACTTTAGTCAACATAGCGATGGTGCCAGCTTAAAATGGTAAAAGCAGGTGACAGATTCCCTTTAAGTTCCCAGTCTGCTCCTGAGTAGACCTTTTAGTTTGTTTATTGAAATCCCTACTTTCTCTCAGTTTAGGAGTCCAGTGGGTGGTCTTAACTGTGATTGACAGTGTTTCTTATATAATTGACCATCCAGAAATAGCCGCCAGGGAGTAAGGGCGCCCAGTGTACTAGAAAAAGCTGAAGTTTGAATCAATTAATTACAAGCTCTACTCAATCTATTCTCACATACTGTATATCAATCTACCCAGCAAATCCTGTTCTATAACAGGCTGTCGGCAGATGAGATGGCATGGCCAGTGTGACTGGTTCAGTATCATATGACAATAAGTCCACTTGAATACATATTAAATTTTTAATAATCATGTATTGAATCCACTTCTGCCTATAAGCCTATATTCACATGACATTTATGCGCAATCTATGTTTTTGCACATAAATAAAACCTAAAATTTCCAGTAAAAAAAAACCCATGAATACAGCCTAATAAAACCTTCATCGTAATATACCGCAACATAAGGTTTGCCTATATGGAGCTTGTGAATAGACCCTCAGGGTCTAGTCAGTCCAAACTTACACACAGCTGCCAACACCTGTCTCATTTACAGTAATGCATCATATTAGCTGCTGTCACCAAATCAATAACAGTGTGACAGTAATTTAGATGTACGAGTTATATTGTCCCTGATTAACCAGAGTTAGAATTTGCCTTTAAGGTATACATATACTCATCAGCAGCAAGCTCATAAAATGTTTGATAATCTGACAAACCCCATCGTTTCTACATTTTAAGATTTCAATCTTGAGTCTAGAAACTGATGCAGAAAAACTGTTGAACTTTGAGGGGGCTGACTGTGAACCGTAAGCTTGGAGATTTCAGTACATTTTATTGGATAGCTCAGTGACTATACTAAGGGGGTCATTTATTAAACAAAAATATGCCAGTAATAGGCATATTTCTGGCGCAGATTGCAATCTGTGATTTTTAACTACTCATGCCAGGTCTAAAAAAGTGGGCATGGCATGGGCGGGGAAGGGGACGGGCCAGCAGCCCCGTCTCATTCACCATTTTCTACTCCTTTTTTAGGTGTAGAAAAAGGTCTAAATATAAGACAGCTCGGAAGCTCTCTTACATTGAGAACTGGCGGAGGATCTGCCGATGTTATGAAGAGGCCTATGCCTCTACATAACTTCGGCGGAACCACCGTCAGCTTAGGCGACTGGCGTCTAAACCGCCCATCTTAATAAATGTGCCCCTAAATATTTTATTGAAATAGCGTAGAAAACAGGTTGCTCAGAAATACATCCATTTCTATAAACCTGTTGCCTACTTTTTTACATTACATTGCCTACTTTTTTACAAGCTGACCACAGAATAATCAAGGTTTTAGAACCTGGCAGAAAGCATTCAATTCCGAGGCAGCGCCAACACAGGACAAGTAAAGCATTGTACAATTCACAATGGGATCAAGGGGCTTTACCGCTGACATGCTGGGTCCTCCAGAAAGATGGTTTCTCTTCCTACTCATTTTCTGTTCCAGGTAATTAATGGATGTCTGAACCTTTCTATTAATGCTTTCATAGGATATTTGAAAAGTTTTTTCTTTAACCAACCACTTTAATTAAACTTATTTCTCTGCACCGAAGCTCAGCTTGAAATACAGAAATTATAATTATTAATGTGAATAAACAAATCAAATAAAAACAAATGTGCGAAATGTGTTATTAATTTGTGTTCTCTGAAAAATAGCCAGGATTTCCGGGAGGTGTTTTGCTGTGTAGGTTTATTTGGCATTACATGGCTGGAAGGTAGGATGGTATTAAAATATCTGGCATTTAAAAAAAAATATTTAACATATTTAGACCACCTGCTGCCTAATAAAAAAAAACATCCTTTCATGTTCAAAAATTAATTACTCTGATTGTGAGCAACAAAAAGCAAAAGAAGGAAAGATGTGGAACATATAATCCCCATTCAAGTTCATGGGGCCTTTACTGTATCTCTGAATCTAGAATAGGGGTTCACAATGGTTTTGGTCCAAAGGCCCCATTCTCTAATGTTACCGCTCCCAAAGGCTACAATAAAACGTAAACTGAGCAACAGGTCTGGGAAGCCAAACCTCTGGATATGCTATAAATATTTCTGATGGAAATGCAATGCACCTTTAAAGAGAATATATCATCAGCAAATTACCTATTGTTTAATGGGAATGTGTCATCAGAAAATGAGCTATTGTTTAAATCAAGTTTTTATGTTAAACATATTTTTTAAATAATTTTTGATGATGTTTTGATATTCCATATCACTATCTATTTTCTATATTTAAAAAAAAATCCTGCAGTTGTCACCATGTCCACCTAATAATAGGCTTAGTCCATAAAAATCACTTTAATGCCAATTACTAAATTAGACTGCTTCTTGGTCTGTTCAAATCACTTTACTGCAGTCATCTCCTTATCATTACAGGCCGGAGTACAATGAAGATAGCAGCTCTATACAAAGATAGCACATGATCCACCATTCTGACTAGGTGATATCACAGCTTGTTTACTTACTCCTGACTTCTTCACAGGTCCTGGAGCATACCTAGAAAACTCTCCTATTAAAATCAATGAGTATGAGTCCCCTCCAGTCGACTGTGTCTATAGTCCATGGTGACTGCTAGAGATGAGCGAAGTTTATAAAAATTTGATTAGACTGATTTGCCGAATTTCACAAAGAAATTCATTTTGTGACGAATTAGTTTGTCACGAAGCATATTTCTTTGTAAGTAGCGGGTGCAATGACAAAGAACAGTGATTGCTTCGCCCTCACGTCATTGAACCCCTCAGATGCCGCATTCATCGCTGATGGCAGCATCTGAGATAAAAAATTAGGGTTTTTTTGAGTTGGGGTTAATGATTCTGACTCTCTAGCTGAGTCTAGCTGGTAGAGATTTAAAGGAGGAAGGGGGAGCTGTGACATATGCTCCACTCTCTACAGGATTGGCTGGCAGGCACCTGTAAGGCGACTCAGGCAGCCGCCTAGGGCGCAATTTAGCAGGGGGCGCCTGAACCGTGCGGTTTAAAAAAAACAAAACGTTGATTAAGTGGCCTCTCTAGTAAGCAGGGCCGGCGCTTCCATAGAGTCCTTAGGGGCGCCGGCCCGCAACCAACTATAGGCAGGAGTCAGGACTGTGGACACGGAGATGAGCGCTTCCATTGTGGAAGCGCTCATCTCCAGTCATCTGTATCGCCGTCCTCAGGACAGCGATACAGATGGCTGTGCAGCATGGCAGGGGAGGTAGAGGTGTGTCCCTTCCCCTTCCTCTGATAGGCTGCAGGCACTAGGCCGGCAGCCTATCAGAGGCCAGCGCAGGCGGCTCGATGACAGCTCGAGGGGCATTTTATACTGGGACACATTATGGTGGGTACTATGGGGAAGGTGGGAGAGGAGTACTATGGGGTCATCTACAGGGGCACTGAGAAGGGGTATTTTATACTTAAAAATTATGGGGCACACTGAGGGCATCTACTGGGGCACTATATATGGGACATTTTATACTGGTACACTATGGGGGCACTAGGAGGGAGGGGGGAGAGGAGCACTATGGGGGCATTTACTGGGGACACTATATAGGGGTATTTTATACTGTCACATTATGGGGGCACTATATAGGGGTATTTTATACTGGCACATTATGGGGGCGCTATGGGGACATTAGCTCAACTGGGGGCATTACAAGGGGGTATTTTTTGCACTGTCACATTATAAGGAGAATTATTTCTACTGGGGGGGGGCATTATGTTAGGCTTTATTACTGCCCCATGGTATGACCCCCTAGTAGCAGCACGAGCCTCTCTCTGCTCTGCTATCCCTCTGCCCATTTTCCAAATCCTTATTATGAAATCTTTCTCATTAGGATAAAGCACAACATCAGCTCCACCGAGCCCCCCAGCCAAAGTGTCCTCTGATTTTGTACTGTATTGTCCTACTGCTTTTGACCTATTTCCATACGACCCCTTTCTGTGTGGTTGCATCTCTGTGTCTGTCTTGCACTTAGCAGAACAGGGAACGTCAACTAGTTGCGGACTTGCTGCTTAGAGCTTGCACTGCAAGTAGGCAGGGAAAGTGGGTTGGGTTCCAGTAAGGGCTCACTGTGTGCGTGTTTCCTGCCTACTGTGCTGACAGTTGGTTATACCTGGCAGAAAATAATTATAGATGACACACTCCCTTTAACGGAGCACTGTGGATAAAAGGGATGCACTGTGCTATGCCTACGTTAAGTGTGTAAATTTATAAGCATGGAAGCAAGAATTAGTGATTTGAGAAGTATGTAATCAGTGATTCCTACTAACACTATCTTTGGGTAATTTCATTATTTATGTCAAGTATTATCCTTAAAGGGGTTGTCTCGTCGCATACAGTGCATTTTTATATAATTATTATTAATTTGATTGATAAGTGAAAGAATGTGTTTTTTTTATACTTATGTTTTTTTTATACTTACCCAGTCCTCACTCTTTCTGGTAAAGGGGGTGGACCTACATCGTACAACCATGTGACATCTTGCAGGTCCTTCAGCACTAGAGTGTGGGGCACTCTCCTCCACAGGACCTTCCCCACTCGATATCAGACATCTCAACCATGTGACATACCAGTGCTGGTACAGTAGCCATCAGCAGTGTTATAGAAAAGTCTTCAGTAACCACAAATTGCCACAGCAGTAGAGTAGCAGTACCCTGTCCATATTTTACCCAGTGTCCTGTTTGAGAACAAGTGGGCACGCTGAAGGGATACTGGTCAATCCCAGTCCCAGATTACTGGGGTCATTTACAAAGCCTTTTGATATAAAGAGCCACACAATGTGGAGAAAATGGCATTTGACACTTTAGATGGAGCATATTGGGAGGGGCAGAGCCACCAATGCCTGACATATTTACAATAATATATACCAGAAAACTGCTATAAATTATCATTGAAATCTACTCCAGTTCCTGGAGTGCAATTCTTGTACTTCTTAATAAAATGAACAGATCTTCCTCCAGTGGGTCTTTTACTAAGACCGGTAGTAAGTGAACCCCTATGTGCTTGCCCCATCACAACTCATGAGGAAGCGGGGCTAGCAGAAGAGTAAATCATGAGATTAGCAGACAGGACATCATACAGTTGCAAAAAGGACCACACTAAACTTATGGGACAGAGTGGACCTCTGAACCAGAAATTGCAATAGACCTCCATTGGTGAATAACATAACATATACCCATATGAAGTTTTGCAGTTCCTTTTCGGTGAACAGAAAGACCCTTTTAAAAGGGTCCCGTGATTAAATTATATGTTTTTGGAAACTTTAAAAAAAAACTGCTCTTGTGTCTTAATATTACCTTATATGTATCCTGTGACATCCACCTAATGGGTCCAGTGATGGTGTAAAAAATCACTTCCCTTGCTCTGGACCACAGCACAATTTGTTTACTGGCTGTGTACATGAGGATCCAGATGGTAGGACTAAGCTGTTGAGCATGTGTGATCACCGGCAGTGGACAGATAAGGCAGATGTTCACAAGAGAGAATCAAAAGAGCACTAGGGGGCATCATAACAAGTACGCAACAGTAATATCTACATGCAGGAGCATTTTTTAAATGTTTTCAACTGAAAAATCTTATGTTTTGCATGACTTAATAGAAAGATGTAATATATAATTGTAGGAAAATCATTTTAAAAACTAAGGAAGAAGTCTCTCTCCAGCATAAATTCAGTTCTCTGACATCATGAAATGATGACATCATATATTTGTGTTACAGAATACCCAATTTACCCATAAATCCCTCATAATTACAGCTGCAGCTGACAGGGTTAACTGTTCACTTTATTACATCCAGGTGGGAAAATGTGTAAAAGACACAGAAATAACAGAAGAGGAAAAAAAAAAAAAACATTGGAATTAAAATGAAGATTCTTCCTCCAGATACCATGACCCCCACCTCATCCATCATATCCTGGCCTGACCCTGACTTTTCACCTTCTGCTGCAGGACTCTCTGCTCTTGGTAACAAGACAGAAATGAGCGCAGCCTTAGCTTACTCACACAATGTCTGCCAAAATCCATTATTTTTTGGGCCTTGTACCTCCAGCCCTTCAAGACACTTCACACTCATTTCTGTAAACTTAGAAATCCTATAAGTGTTGCGCAAATGTGTTCATTTGCATGTCTCTATCTATGGTTGGCAAGGAGGCATCTGAGGTAATGGTGGGCTGAGGAATAAATGGTGGAAGATTCTTTTAATATTTATGTAATATTAATAATATTTTAAGCATGTGTTTTCATGTATGAAAATATTTAAGGTAATGTAATAGTAAAAGACAGACAAAGACCAAATACTGAAGGTTTTAGATAGCTATTTGTAATTTTTTTGCTTCTAACATATTGTACCCTTAACTTTTTGTAGGTGTCTCATCAAGGTAAACCCATTCCATATGACCTAATAAAAGGGGTTATGCCATGACTGATGCAAAAAAAAAATATGAATATCAGACATCATATAGTACTTGACAATCTCTTTCTAACAAAGCTAGAACCTGCCCTGTACCTTACATAGAACCACAGATCTCTCCACTTATTGCTCCAGTTTCCCTGCTAGAAGTACTTCAAGCTGGCAGCCCAGAGAGTATGGGGGTCATTTATTAATCTGAAATACACCTAAATTAGGCATATTTCAGGCGCAGCTATCTGTGACTTTTCCCTATTCACGCCATGTCTAAAATTGTATGCATGGCGTGTGGGGGAAGGGGGCGGGCCAGCAGCCCCGTCTCATTCACCATTTTCTATGGCTGTTTTAGGCATAGAAAATGGTCTAACTGTAAGACAGCTAGGAAGCTGTTTTACGTTTAGGCCTGCGCCTCTTCATAACTTCGGCGGATCCACGCCAGTCTTAATAATTGTGCCCCTACGTCTTTTTTCAGGTGAATGTCCTTTGTGCTGTAACTCTTTCCCTGTTACTGCAACAGCTTGATAAAGCTGGGGACAGTTGAAGATTTAAAGGGGTTGTCCGGGTTCAGAACTGAACCAGACATACCTATATTTTCACCCAGGCAGCCCCCTGATGTTAGCATCGAAGCATCTCATTGAGCCTGTGCCATTGCGCAGGGCACAGGCTCTTTTGTTTACAATAACACACTGCCGGGCGGAGGCTTCTGCTCGGCAGTGTGTTCGTTGACGTCACTGGCTCTAATGGGTGTGCTTTAGCGCTGCCCTGGCCATTTTACTGGCTAGGGCAGCGCTAAAGCCCGCCCACCAGTGCCGGAGATGTCACCGGGCTTCCTAGCAGCCCCATGGAGAGCCCGGTTCGTCACTGGAATTCCTGAAAATGCCTTTGCCCTGCGCAATTTAGCATAGGGCAAAGGAGAGCATTGGAGCATGAACTGCAACGATGCTCAAGTCAGGGGGGCTGCCTGGGTGAAAATGGAGGTATGTCCGGGTTCAGCTCTGAACCCGGGCAACCCCTTTAAACTAAGCTCGTGCAATGACCAAAGTGAGATGGACAAGAAATAAGGAAAAGAACAAACAGCAGGTGGCGCCATACAGATATATTTTATTGAATAACTCAGTGGCTATACAATTTTATTACATGCATTAACAAAAGTATTCAGATCCAGGTGCCGGATTAAAAAATGTAGAATATTATTCGTTGTACAACACTTTTAAAGCTAATGGACATCAAAGAGAGGGTCTCCATCTCTCCAAGTTGAGAGCCAATACTAAAGAGCACTTTCCCTCTGGTAGACCTAGCTTGTCAATGTACAAGATGGTTGACCATTCATTTTAATGGTTGGCATGTAATACTACATTTCTCCTGCAGTAGCCTCTGCAGAGGAAGTATATTGGTTCTCCTGTCCATAATAGCTGATTAATGGTGACTTCTGAAGCCAGGCCCACAATGATTAGCTGATTGCAAAGTCATCTCCAAGTAAACTGTTAAATTACATTTATTTAGTTGCTCCTTTAAAGGGATTATCCAATGATTAATGTAAACAATGAAAATCAAATTTATTTCAAGCTGGCAGCTTAGAGGGCCATTCTGCTGGGGGCAGTTTAAGGATGGAACTAAGCATGTGCTTCCATCTCACTGAGCAGGACAGAGAAAATAGGAAAAGAGCAAACAGCAGGTGGTGCTCTACTGATTGGATTACAATAGTATTCAAATCCAGTTGCTGAATAGAAAAAAGTTGAATATTTTTTGTGGGACAACTGCTTTAACTGAAAATTCTGCCAAAAATGACAACAAAGGTTATTTGTTGTTGTTTGATCTATGTGTACAGTGGCATGCAAAAGTTCGGGCAACCCTGGTCAGTCATAAATACTGTTACTGTGAACAGTTAAGCAAGTTAAAGATTCAATCATCTCCAAAAGGCAAAAGATGACAAATTCCCTTTTTAAGCAAGACATTTTTTTATTTTAATCTTTTACATTTTCAAAATCACAAAAAAGAAAAAAGGGCCCAAAGCAAAACTTTAGGCACCCTGCATAGTTAGTACCTAATAGCACCCCCTTTGGCGAGTATCCCAGCTTGTAAATGCTTTTTTTACCAGTCAAGAGTCATTTAATTCTTGTTTGAGGGGAAAAAAGTCCTCCAGTTCTGTGAGATTCCTGGGCCATCTTGCATGCACTGCTCTTTTGAGGTCTATCCACAGATTTTCAATGGTCTAATGTGGATTTTAAGGTGTGTTTAGGATCATTATCCATTTGTAGATGCCATCTTCTTTTCAACTTCAGCTTTTTTTTCCAGTTGGTGTTATGTTTGCTTCCAGAATTTTCTGGAATTTCATTGAATCAATTCTGCTCTCTATCCGTGAAATGTTCCCTGTGCCATTGGCTGCAACACAACCCCACAGCATGATTGATCCACTCCCATGCTTAATGGTTGGAGAGGTATTCTTTTCATGAAATTCTCTGGCCTTTTTTCTCTAAACATACCTTTGCTCATTGTGGCCAAAGAGTTCTATTTTAACCTCATCGGTCCAAAGTATTTGATTCCAAAATACATCAGGCTTGTTTAGATGTTCTTTTGCAAACTTCTGATGCTGAATTTGTGATAAGGACGCAGGAGAGGTTTTCTTCTGATGTCTCTTCCATGAAGGCCATATTTGTGCAGGTGTCGTGGAACAGCAGAGCAACCCCAGAGTCTGCTAAATCTTCCTGAAGGTCTTTTACAGTCGGGAGGGAGGGGGGGGGGGGGGTTGATTTGCTCCTACAAGCAACTGTCTGAAATTTTTTGGTCTTCCAGACTTTCTCTTGACCTCCACTGATTCTGTTAACTGCCATTTCTTAATTACATTTCGAACTGAAGAAATGGCAATTTGAAAATGCTTTGCTATCTTCCTATAGCGTTTTCCTGCTTTGTGAGCCTCAACTATTTTTATTTTCAGAGTGCTAGGCAGCTGCTTAGAAGAACCCATGGCTGCTGTTTTTTGGGAGAAGGTTAGAGGAGTCTGTAGATTTATAAAGTATTAAAATTTGTATCACCTGGCCTTTCCTAATGATGATTGTGAACAAGCCTTAACCCTAACAGGCTAGTTAAGGCCTGAGACCTCGGTTAAAGTTATCTAAGTGCTCAAATCTCCTTGGGTTTCCATACTTTTGCAAAGTACTTCTTTCCTTTTTTCACTCTAAAATTGTACAAAACCAAAATAATACACTGATATTGCTTAAAATGTTAAAAAGTGTGTTTCATCTTTAATTTTATGCCTTTTGGAGATCATTTCATCTTCAACTTACTTAACTGTTCACAGTGGCAGTAATTTTGACCGGGGGTGCCCATACTTTTGTATGTCACTGTATTTTTAGGTAAGGAATAGTGTTGAGCACGAATATTCGAAAAGCTAATTTTTATCTCAAATATCGCCACTTCGAGAATTTGCAAATATTTAGAATATAGTGCTATATATTCGTTATATCGAATATTCGTCATTTTTCCCATCTGAACACATGATTCCTCCCTGATTCTTGCTTGTCGGCCAATGATTCATTGGCCCACAAGCAACTTAAGCAGGGAGCAATCATAACTTCAGATGGAATAAAAATGACGAATATTCTAAAAAACGAATATATAGCACTATATTCTATTGTGCTATATATTAGTTTTTTATCCATGCCTGTATTGATTGTGTAATATTTGCATATTACGCGATCATTACCTTGCCGATTTTCGTGTAAAAAGAAAAAGAATGTAGAATATAACGAATATACCAATTCGCGAATATATGACGAATATTCTACAGAATATTTGTGAAATATCACGAATTCGAATATGACCCCTGCCACTCATCACTAGTAAGGAATCATGCATTTTACAGGTTTTAAAGTACATAACAGTAAGGATAATTATTAAATGGCTCTATAATTATTTTAGGATCACATTTCAATTTGGAGAATTGTAGGAAGGCCCTTTTACATGGGCTGTGGATTAGGGCTATTATCAGAGATAAGCATTTGTATAAATGCCCTCATGTAAACATTTATTTGTAGTTGATTTCTTTTTTTTTATATGGGACATAAAAGCATTATTTACCGGCAGCAGATCATGCTGTGTGAACAGGGATCTTCTGCTAGCAAACAGTGAATATATATATATATAATGCCAGAGGTCTGCATAATGCGACCTCACCATGTGTACTCATTCCTCCTGCTACTCTACACTCCAGGTCACTTGCAACCTCCCCTGCCTCCTTCTTCCTTCTCTGGCTAGTGTATGCTCCCATAGGGTGCACTAACCCTCTTCCAGCTCTTAAAGCGCCAGCGAGCATGAGCTAATCTGTGCCCAATGCCAAATAGTGTTCCCTGCGGTATGCATGGCAAAAGGTTCCTAGCTTGTTATGTAGAAGATAAATATGTTAGTGAGGCAAATTGACCACCAGATGTTAGTAAATCTGACCTTCAGTGAGTGACAAAACATCAGCATATGTTGACATACATAGGGATGAGTCAAGTGTGATAACATTATCAGCGTACAACAGAATGGGCGAGCCTCTGAGCGGAGGACCTGGGCACAGTAATTCAATTGGTTTTGAAGGCCACACTTCATTGATAAGAGGGGTTTCATTGAAGCTTATTGAAGCTTTGAAGGTGGCAGTCAGGACTTGGCTTGATGGCCGTGCCTGAAGTTTGCTGTCTCTTTGTAGAATTTAAACCCCTTTTTTAATTGCTTTGCTTGGCCGTCAACCGAACCTCTTTGCTTCCAACTGGCTATTTAGAATTGGCAAATGTGGTAAATTGCTGGATTGGGCATTTTGAGTACATTTCTAAATTACAGTGATTATCTGCTCTTTTAGAAGTGAATGCAGGATTGACAGGTCTGGGAGGCTGTGTGAGACTCACAAACAGGCAACGGGAGCACTGACAACAGGATTATGCATCTGTGTGGTATTATTATAATGTAGCAGCCATGTGAGTTTGTCCAGTATCAGCTGTGTAAGCTTAAATAAAGCCTACATTGCCTAAACACTAATTACATTTTCCAGGGCTATGGAAAAGCTTTTTGGAATGCAGAAAATACAGAATTAATAATTTTGAGTTCTTTATGCCTTTGCTTTAAGTTTGCACTTCTTTAGGCTCATGTCATAATAAATTACAAGGTCCTTTCAGAGACTTAGAATTTGAGATTGATATATAAATTCTTCTTATTCATAAATTGAACCTTTTTAATGCTGCTTATTGATTAAACCTTTCTGTTAGGCCGAATGCACACGGCCGTGAGCGGTCCGTGGAACCGCGGCCTGGATTCCTGCTGAGAGCAGGAGCGCACAGCGTCTTTGTTTGCTATGACGCCGTGCGCTCCCTGCTGCCGCCGCAATACAGTAATACACTGGTATGATCTATACCAGTGTATTACTGTACTGTGGCGGCAGCAGGGAGCGCACGGCGTCATAGCAAACAATGGCGCCGTGCGCTCCTGCTCTCAGCAGGAATCCAGGCCACGGTTCCACGGACCGCTCACGGCTGTGAAAAACGGCCGTGTGCATTCGGCCTTAAGGTGATTTTATGTGTGTGAATGAGCATCATTCATGCTGCTAATTGCGTGGGAGCACCTGTACTCTGCAGCAACTGAAAACCTAAAGCCACTTTGCCAATGCATTGTACTGCACCCTACTGTATTCTCATCTATTCACCTCTACTGTTTTGATAGCAGGTGGAGGAGCAGAGGATGGAAGTTGTAGCGGCTCTGGCTGTTAGAGTCAATCACAGTAGCTATCCTCACATCGTTGATCCCTAGGGCCAGTGCAGTGTAAGGCTACTTTCACACTAGCGTTCGTCGGTCCGCTCGTGAGCTCCGTTTGAAGGGGCTCACGAGCGGACCCGAACGCAGCCGTCCAGCCCTGATGCAGTCTGAATGGAGCGGATCCGCTCAGACTGCATCAGTCTGGCGGCGTTCAGCCTCCGCTCCGCTCGCCTCTGCACGGACAGGCGGACAGCTGAACGCTGCTTGCAGCGTTCGGGTGTCCGCCTGGCCGTGCGGAGGCGTGCGGATCCGTCCAGACTTACAATGTAAGTCAATGGGGACGGATCCGTTTGAAGATGCCACAATATGGCTCAATCTTCAGGCGGATCCGTCCCCCATTGACTTTACATTGAAAGTCTGGACGGATCCGTACGAGGCTATTTTCACACTTAGCTGTTATATGCTAAAATAATGCAGACGGATCCGTACTGAACGGAGCCTCCGTCTGCATTATTATGATCGGATCCGTTCAGAACGGATCCGATCGAACGCTAGTGTGAAAGTAGCCTAAGGAGGGCACGTCCTTTCTTCCCTTGTGGTACACCCTGGTTTTGGAACTCCTGCCTCATAGTAGTTGAGGTGCCCGTGATGTTAATTGTTTGTATGAGGTGCAAGGCAGGGCGTGTAGCGTGTAATAGATGGCGTATGCTGTAGGAGTCAGTAATCAGGTCAGATGTAGCAGAATAAACGTTTCTCTTTGCTAAAATGCAAAATATGAGTTGTAGTACATCCAATAATAGCAAAATACACAGGTCCCACAATATACAGTAAGAATTTTCCCAGATGGTTTTGTATGGATTTAAGCAAGGATGGAAATTATCATACTCTTTCCTCTCTATCTTTCTCAAGTCTTTTTCTGCAGAATCTATAGTTGGTAATCTCACTTTTGCAATTGTGCCTGTAATGCACAACTGAGGCGTACAGTTTTTTTTTTTAAATCCAACAGGCCAAGTCGCATCCAAGTGTGAAGGGTGTCTCAATAGCATTCCCCTCACTGCAGTAAAGTCTTCTCAGCTTTTGATAGCAGGATACCTTACTGGCTTCAATGCTCAGCCATGCAGATTTCAGATCCTTCTTGTTTCTTTCTCTATTTCTTCCATTCTGCAGATCATCCAGAGATCTAAAATGATTTAAAATGACATTAAATAAGATGACAAGTATTAAACAGCAAACAATTTGCAAGTAACCCCTGCTCTGAAGTACTGCATATTGTACCCCCTCAATGCAGCTGCTAGCAGTGTAGTGACAATTCAGTGCAATTACTAGTCAGCAGCTTGGTTAGGTGAGTTTATGGTACCGGCTTAGCTCGCTTGGAACCTTCTTTAAGATGTGGTACTAAAATAGTACCAGTTGCCAAGTACTTACTACAACTTTGGCCTAGTGGGAAAATGTAAAAACAGGCTAGAGTCAAATATAGTCGAGCCATTCCTTGCTATGGAAAAGGGGCCTAAGATAGTACCAATGTGGCCTATAAATAAGCAGTAATCATGATGTGTTTACCACAGCTTGGATACACTCCTATAACAGTACCCTTAGACATGCCTAACCTATTGAAAAAATATGGTCTCCTTTGAGATTTGGCATCTGTTTCTCTTAACATACATGTGGTCTCAGTTTAAAACATACATGTGGTCTCAGTTTAAGACACATGACTGTATTTGAGATCTGTGTCACATAAATGCCAAATACATAACCAGACTATACGTCCATACTGTATAATGGATGATCATATGGCAGCTGATAGTGCCTACATCTGATGCCTAATCCGAATTTTGGTTACATCTGTAGGCTTGTGTGTTGTTTTATGTCTATAGGTACTATGTGGATATATTTACTATGATGGCATACTGGATTGAAACTTACTGGATTGATAGATTGTTGGCTTCACATTCAGTGCATAAAGATCCATTCTATATGGTTGCATTGGATATATGGGAATTTTTGTTATATACTTTTTCAGCAAAGAAAGTATTCACGCAGATACTGCAAGTCTAGTAAATACAAATGTGTCCAGATTAGGCTAGGGATACACGGCAACATGTATCGTGCGACATTTATGTTGCACCAATGTCACGCAGCGTTTATTTTAATGACAGTCTATGGCGTCACACTGTGACATGCGATATGCTGTGACTGCGACTGCAACTGCAACACGACAGTTGCAAAAAATCCATCCAATTTCGTATGTTGCAGTGAAACACCATAGATTAGCATTACAATAAATGTTTCACGACATTGGTGCGATACATGTCGCAATGTAGTTGTACCCCTTTTGTTGCGCGACTTAATGTCGCCATGTAGCCCTAGCCTTATTTTACATGATTTTTGTTCAGTTTCTCACAATACAAAATCAATACAATATTTCGAATGCAATTCACACAACTGTATATATATCTGGTCTGCTGGGAATCCGGAGATTTATAGTCATATTATGTGCATTGACATTGTTAAGTGTTGCGCTAGCGTCCCATGCCAGCTGCTACTCTACTCCTTTCTGCCTGCATGTACTGTCACGCCCGTGTGTGGGATGGAGACACCACCCCGGACAAAGAAGGAGATAGAACAAGGAACAAGGCCTGAAAGCAAGGGAAGAAAGAAGGACACCTCAGTCAAATCCCTAGTCACAGTCCTGACTGGCTATCAGTATGAACAGACCCCAAAGGTAGGTGAGTTCATACGCAGGAGTACCTAGAGTCCTAACTCACCCTATAAGACCCTGGCGATAGTGACAGAACTGAGACTACCTGTTCCTCCAGAAAGGAAGGACGACCATGAGTCTCCCTCAGGCCTACAACAAAGGGCAGGGGAAAAACAACACACAGATAAACCAAAATAAAATGCAAAAGGGAAAGGAAACACTTAACTTTCCAGTAGCTATGGCAGCAACAGGAACTTAGCTGAGAACCAAACACCAGCAGACCACAGATACCACTGAAGCTATAAACCACACAGCATTGTGGGAGAAGCAACTATAAATAAGGAAAGATAAATTACCACAATAGCAACACCTCGAGGTTAGAGGTGTGGTCAGTATCAGAAACAACACAGACATCTATTGGTCCACGAGGAAACCTGTCAGATCAAAGCACATGTTGCCAGTCTCACAGTTCTTCTATCACCCACTGTTGCGGGGACGTCCGTATGTCTCGGTACGTCGTTAACATGTGCACGGCTCTACTCACATTGCCCACTCTCTTGTTTTCTGGTCGGCTCCTCTCTTCCCAGCCGTGGTGGTTCCGTCCACCAAGCATCATCTGCAGGCTATGGCCTCTGGGTTAAGCCTATAGGCCTCCAGGCCCATTCCATAAGGCACACATGCAATGAGCCGGACCGTGGGTAAAGTTACACGGATGCCAAATTATGCAGTGGGTCAGGATATGGGTATAATAGTCTATAGGTAGTTTGTGACGCCAATTGCAGCGTGCGCAGGGTACTGTCGCAGGGCCCTTTAAGGTGTTATAACTCACGCACCAGGTTAGGAATGCCAGAGTGGTGTAATGTCTCTGTATGGTAGTGGTAATGGTGTCAACAGTGTCTCCTACCTGGGTATGGCTGGACTCCTGGATCCTGGCTCACTTGCAATAAAATGAGTGTGGTGCTAGTAGGAGTAATAGAGGGATTTGCAGCAGTAATTAAGATCCAGACCTTTGGCAAAAGTTCAAACTTGTCTTTACTGGTTTTAGCTTTGATCCAAGCAAGGTACAGCATTAGTCTTTGGTCCCAGCAGGTATTGGCAATGTGTGGCAGGAATATATCTTCTGCTCTATCATGTACCGGGAGCTTTGCAGTAAAGGACATCTGCTCTGTAGCTCTAAACTGTAGCAGGAATTTGGCTTCTGCACTTTTTATTTTCTGCTGTCTGGGGACTGACTAGCTTTGGAGGAATATGGCTTCTCCTGGGTCTCTGGTCTTTGACTCACAGTTAGCTTCACAGGGTATGCTTCTTCCTAGAATTCTGGAGTTCTCTGCTTGCTTCTTCCAGCTGAGACTGCAAGGCTCAGACTGGGGATGATGATCAATGTCTCAGCCGAGACAAGATCCTGGATTTTGATCCCTATATCTGGGAGCTCCTACACGCACACCCTACCCCTATCAGGGGGTGGGTTACACTAACTTAACTTCCTTCTCTCCCCATGAGGCAGGATGTGGGCACAGCCCACTTCTGCTCACAGAGGAGGGAGCTAAACTGGAATGTACTATTCCAGCCTAGGAACACTAAACTGGCTCTAACTCCTTGCTAACACGTTGCTTCCACCTGCTGGTGAACATAGAAATTACAGCAATATTCATGTAACAAGGCTTTCAATGCACATTTGTGAGAATATTATGTGAAATTACAATAGATGACAATGTAAATGCTCTTAAAAGATAGTAGTGTGGTAAAAGAGTTTTGTAACACAACTCTGGTGTAGCAGAAAGCTGAACTTATAAATAAACATCCGACTGGCTTGATCCCAAACTAAGGAGCATATGGGTGAGCCCTATAAACCCCTAGAGCTCTTCCTGACTGCTATGCCCATGCAAAGGTCTTTATGGTAGACGATTGCATGCCCACGTACCTAATACTATGTGATACCTGAAAACCCTATAATAGTGAGGGGACACGACCACCGACTCCCTGCACTTAATACGGACGGAGTCAGGGTCACCTAGAATCAAGCCAGCAAGGAAACACAAATAAAGGAAACAAACTTATCTAAGAAATCAGCAGAAGCAGCATCCAGCAGTGAACAACTCATCCAGGAAGAAGTATAAACCGCAAAGTGAGGCAGTATGGGAGGGAATATAAAGGGAGACAATTAGTGTAAATAGGTGACAGCTGGGAGAAGGAAAGGAGATGACAAAGTAACACCCAAACAAAGAACGCCATGCAAGAGGTAGAGAAGAACGTCTAACAGACCTTCTCACAGAACTGGCAGTGACATCTGGGGTGTTACACACACACTCAGTCTCAACCTCTTAAATGGCCAGTGTGCTTGTCCAAATCCTTAGATTTACATGTGTTACTTATCCCTATGTATAAAATATAAAATGTATTTCTTAATTACTAAAACTTTTTACCTATTACTGACATTTAAAATCATCAGCTGTGTCTGCAGATCCCGCTATATTATTGCCTTGTTTTGCAATGGGGCTACCTATAGGGCCCTAGCTTAATTCTGCCTGCCAGCTCCTCTATTTTCCCACGGTAACTACCGTGATGTTATGGGCTCACACTGTTTATATCACAGTGCGCTGCAACTCTGCATTCATGGGTTCCCTATTAGCGCTCCCTATTTGCTCATTCAGGCTGCATGTCTATTACTTTTTAAGCCCTGTTCGCTCATACTGCATGTCTATTGCTATGCAGACACTCGCTGTCTAAAATACATGTAGCATTCACACTCTGCCCCCCGAAATGTTTCGCCAAACACTTGGCGTCCTCACGGGTATGGGCAGTCTGTGGTGTATATAATACGTCCTCCCCAGTGGGAGGGTGCCTAAGCTGTAGTTTTTCTAGTACAACAATGGTGTATTCTCTGTCTAATTATCCGTGAACTGTACTCCAGGCAGACTACCGACTGACTTCTAGCAACCTGCCCTGACCTTAGCCTGTTTCTCAGATTGCCCTACTGCTGCCTGCCCTAACCTTGCACTTGTCTCACTGATATGCTTGTATGCTGCCAGGGGCGTAGCTAGAAATGCATGGGCCCCATAGCAAATTCACAGATCCCCCTCCCCTAAACAGTGCCATCCACAGATCCCCCTCCCCTAAACAGTGCCATCCACAGATCCCCCTCCCCTAAACAGTGCCATCCACAGATCCCTCTCCCCTGAACAGTGCCATCCACAGTTCCCCCTCCCCTAAACAGTGTCATCCACAGTTCCCCCTCCCCTGAACAGTGCCATCCACAGATCCCTCTCCCCTGAACAGTGCCATCCACAGATCCCCCTCCCCTAAACAGTGCCATCCACAGATCCCCCTCCCCTAAACAGTGCCATCCACAGATCCCCCTCCCCTAAACAGTGCCATCCACAGATCCCCCTCCCCTAAACAGTGCCATCCACAGATCCCCCTCCCCTAAACTGTGCCATCCACAGATCCCCCTCCCCTAAACTGTGCCATCCACAGATCCCCCTCCCCTAAACTGTGCCATCCACAGATCCCCTCCCCTAAACTGTGCCATCCACAGATCCCCTCCCCTAAACGGTGCCATCCACAGATCCCCTCCCCTAAACTGTGCCATCCACAGATCCCCCTCCCCTAAACTGTGCCATCCACAGATCCCCCTCCCCTAAACTGTGCCATCCACAGATCCCCCTCCCCTAAACTGTGCCATCCACAGATCCCCCTCCCCTAAACTGTGCCATCCACAGATCCCCCTCCCCTAAACTGTGCCATCCACAGATCCCCCTCCCCTAAACTGTGCCATCCACAGATCCCCCTCCCCTAAACAGTTCCATCCACAGATCCCCCTCCCCTAAACAGTGCCATCCACAGATCCCCCTCCCCTAAACAGTGCCATCCACAGATCCCACTCCCCTAAATAGTGCCATCCACAGATCCCCCTCCCCGACGCTCACAGGAGCACATTTATAAACTAATCAGTAACTTTAACTTTAATCATTGACATTGCTGAATGCTGATCTCTTTACTTGGATTGGATACCTTACTCTGTCTTAGCTCTGGTAACGGTACAGCAGGCAGTGCAGGCGGGCGGCGCTCACTCACTGACGTCACGCACCTGCTCCTCCCACTAGGCGGCGCAGGCGCGTGACGCCAGTGAGTGAGCGCCGCCCGCCCGCACTGCCTGCTGTTACCAGAGCTAAGACAGAGTAAGGTATCCAATCCAAGTAAAGAGATCAGCATTCAGCAATGTCAATGATTAAAGTTCAAGTTACTAATTAGTTTATAAATGTGCTCCTGTGAGCGGCGTGGCCCTGTATATTCTAACCCCCAGGCCAGCGTCCCTGTCACCATGGGAATGCCTGGGGGTTAGAATATGAACGGATCTTCCTTACTCAGTGGCCTGGCTGGAGCCTCCCCAGCCTCTGTTTCGGCCCGGCCCTGCGTGCGCCCTGCTCCACTCCAGTCCTGACTCCTTCTCGCCAGCCAGGCCCGAGCCGCGGATCGGCTGCGCCCCGCCCGCCCACTACACTAGTGTAGTGGGCGGGTGGTCCGCGGCTCGGGCCTGGCTGCCTGTTTGTAGTGCGTGTGTGTAAAAAAAATAAAAAAAAATTAAATCAACAGAAGGCGGCCCGGATGGGCCCCCAGTGGTGTAGGGCCCCATAGCCACTGCTATGGTTGCTATGGCTATCCTTTCGCCACTGTATGATGCCTATCCTGACTCAGGCTCGTGTCCAGACTACGTATATTGGGTGATCAGCGGCACCTGCACACAGGCCAGTTGTCAGGAAAAAGCAGTCATATGAACATTTAATGTAAAAGGCCCCTAACTTGAAACTTTGGGATCCAAATGCAAGCTCTGTAACAGTGCCCCCACCCACTATACCATTTATAAGTCTGGTGTCTTTTTATGTGTCTGGGCCTTCTGAACCCCCTCATGCATTAGAGTCTAGGTGCAACTGCTACCTCTATATCCCCTATAGCTACTAGCTGTCCTCAAGCTTTATTATGGTCTAGCCTGGAGCGTCACTTTATGTTTGCATTCACACATCGCTGCAATATTGCAGTAATTGTGAAAATGTGGCAAAACTCCAGTATTTTGTTGCAATTATGTGCAAATCGCTTCAAACATTGTGACAATTAAGGCTACTTTCACACTAGCGTTTTGGCTTACTGTTTCTGAGATCCGTTCAGGGCTCTCACAAGCGGTCCAAAACGGATCAGTTTTGCCCTAATGCATTCTGAATGGAAAAGGATCCGCTCAGAATGCATCAGTTTGCCTCCGTTCAGTCACCATTCTGCTCTGGAGGTGGAGACCAAAACGCTGCCTGCAGTGGTGCGGAGCAAGACGGATCCATTTTCTCTGACACCGTTGAAAGTCCGCTTTCAATTGTGTCCGTCATGGCTATAGAAGATATAATACAACCAGATCCGTTCATGACGGATGCATGCGGTTGTATTATTGTAACTGAAGTGTTTTTGCAGATCCATGATGGATCCACAAAAAACGTTAATGTGAAAGTAGCCTTAGAAAATATCTGCTAACACGACGTTATAAAATGCTTTCAATAATGATATTTCCGATGCTCAGAAGGTTTATGGTTGTAATGCTTCAGTAAATAAAAGCTTGTTCCCTGGAAAATGAATGTAAAAAGTAAAAAGGAACAACTATGTTTCTAAAACTCTCGAAGCCCATTTTTCATGCTTGAAATGTTGCAATTGCTTTACACCATTAATGATAGCATTATAACCTCAATATATTTTTGTTAGATTACTTCCTTTAACATGTTTTACCAGGAGGCTGCAGATCACTGGCCTCTGTGGAGCCGTTTCTGCCAGGGAAGGCCTTTCCCTTGCTGTTCCATGGCACATTAAGGGCCCGTCCTGAACATGAGGTCAGTGTTTCAGTAAATTAATTTCTCTGCTATGAGACCAGTACTCATCATAACAGGTGAGGAAATAGGGAATTTGCTGTTATTGAAGAGAGAAAACTTGCTCAGGCGGATGAGTCTCCTGCTCCCGTGGTCCGACAGCTTTACATCTCCTCTGAGAAGCAGCAGCTTAGTTGATTGTGATGATTATTACTATTATTAGCCTTTATTTATCTAGTGTCAACATATTTGCTATACAGTAAGGAAGACAAATTAAACTCACATTTAAGATAGCGCAACATAGATTAAAACAGATTGTGAGAAGTTCCTGCTGATGATAGACTTGCAGAAGTACTTCAGAGAGATACCTTGCACATCTACTGAATATTAAACGAGGGGGGAAAACTTAAAGGGATACTACTTTTTTTTACAATGGATAGTGTATAGTTTTTGGGATATAATTTTTTCTTGTCCAGTGGATATTCTGGATATGATTTTTCTTCTCCAGCTGACCGTTCAAACGCTCTTCTAAGCTTATCTACCAGGTTGGCCTTACAAGTAGACTCTGAAGCCCTCACTATATGCTTCCCTATGGCCTGCCAACCACTGTGGTTTTGGGATATCCCACCTCTGCTGTATTGATAAAGCTGCATGCTTTCCTCTGCCTCCCCCCTCCCCCCCCATTGCTGCAAATTTATTTATTTTCTTTAATTTGTTCCCAACTTCTCTACCTTCAAACATGCCTTAACCACTTCACATCCGGGCTATTTGCCCTCTTCCTGACCAGGCCAAATTTAGCAAATCTGACATGTCTCACTTTATGTGGTAATAACTTTGGAACGCTTTTACTTATCCGAGCTATTCAGAGATTGTTTTCTCATGACACATTGTACTTCATGATAGTCATAAATTTGAGTCAATATATTTCACCTTTATTTATAAAAAAATTCTAATTTCCCAAACATTTAAAAAAAATTGCAAATATTTATTACTTAACATTCCCCATATGTCTACTTTATGTTGGCATCATTTTGGAAATTAAATTTTATTTTTTTAGGATGTTAGAGGGTTTAGAAGTTTAGAAGCAATCCTTAAAATTTTTAAGAAACTTGCCAAAACCCACTTTTTAAGGACCAGTTCAGATCTGAAGTCACTTTGTGGGGCTTACATAGTGGATATTCCCATAAATGACCCCATTGTAGAAACTACTCCCCTCAAGTTACTTAAAACTGATTTTGCTAACTTTGTTAACCCTTTAGGCCTCTTTCACACGGGCGTTATGGATTGGGGCTGGATAGGATGCAGGTGTGTGGCGGGGAAATCGTACGAGTGAGCACACAATTTCAGTCAGTTTTGACTGCGATTGTGTTGCGTGGTTCAGTTTTTTCCGTGCGAGTGCAATGCATTTTGCACGCGCGTGAGAAAAAACTGAATGTAGTACCCAGACCCGAACTTCTTCAATGAAGTTCAGGTTTGGGTTAGTTGTAGTGTAGATTTTATTATTTTCCCTTATAACATGGTTATAAGGGAAAATAATAGCATTCTTTAATACAGAATGCTTAGTAGAAGGTCAATTGAGGGTTAAAAATAAATAAAATTAACTCACCTCCTCCATAGCTGCCGGTCTCTGCTCTTTCTTCAGGACCTGTGGTGACGTCACTGAGCTCATCACATGGTCCAATCACACGGTCTGGTGGACCATGTGATGTGACATCACCACAGGTTCTTTAGCCGGAAGCTTATACTTAAAGAAGTAAGAAGAGATCGGCAACTATGCGATCAAGAGGAGGTGAGTTTATTTTTTATTTTTAATCCCTTAATCCATAATTTACTAAGCATTCTGTATTAAGAATGCTATTATTTTCCCTTACGTCTCTTAGCAACCATGCGTGAAAATCACCCCGCATCTACACTTGCTTGCGCACGCACATGCCCCATTCACTTCTATGGGGCCTGCATTGCGTGAAAAACGCACAAAATAGAGCATGCTGTGATTTTCACGCAACGCACAAGTGATACGTGAAATTCACCGCTCATGTGCACAGCCCCATAGAAATTAATGGGTCCGGATTCAGTGCGGGTGCAATCCGTTCACCTCACCTGCGCGGAAAACTCGCTCGTGTGAAAGAGGCCTTAGGCGTTCCACAAGAATTAAAGTAAAATGGTGATCAAACTTTTAAATTTCACTTTTGTGGCAGGTTTTCCATTTTAATCCAATTTTTTCTTTAACACATTGAGGGTTAACAGCCAAACAAAACTTAATATTTATTACCCTAATTATGCGGTTTACAGAAACACCCCACATTTGGTCGTAAACTGATGTAAGAGCACACGGCAGGGCGCAGAAGAAAAGGAGCACCACATGGTTTTTGAAAGGTAGATTTTGCTGAACTGGTTTTTAGATGCCATGTCCCATTTGAAGCCCCTCTGATGCACCCTTACAGTAGAAACTCCCAAAAAGTTACCCCATTTTGGAAACTAGGGGATAAGGTGCCAGTTTTATTGGTACTATTTTTGGGTACATATGAATTTTTGATTATTTATTATAACACTTTATGGGGCAAGGTGACCAAAAAATTGGTTGTTTTAGCACAGTTTTTATTTATTAATTTTTTGCAGCATTCACCTGAAGGGTTAGGTCATGTGACATTTTTATAGAGCAGATGGTTACGGACGTGTGCGATACCTAAGGCTACTTTCACACTTGCGTTTTGGGTGGATCCGTCATGGATCTGCAAAAGCGGATCCGTTATAATAATACAACCGTATGCATCCGTCATGAATGGATAAGTTTGTATTATGTGTATCATAGCCAAGACGGATTCGTCATGAACTCCATTGAAAGTCAATGGGAGACGGATCCGTTTTCTATTGTGCCAGATTGTATCAGAGAAAATGGATCCATCCCCATTGACTTACATTGTGTGTCAGGATGGATCCGTTTGGCTCAGGCAGTGCTTTGGTGTCCGCCTCCAGAGTGGAATTGACTGATCGGAGACTGAGATTGATCGGAGGCAAACTGATGCATTCTGTGCGGATCCTTTTCCATTCAGAATGCATTAGCAGGCATCACACAGTGTTGGAGGGAAAATGCGATACTCGGCAACGTGGGAATTTTTCACAAAGTCACTGGGGAATTAAAGCTTGGCGCTATGCAGGATGTGTTGGCAAAAGGTGAGGCACAGCCAGGGTGCTAATGTTGGCATGATAATCCTGCAACACATGAAGCATCACCATTAAGTGTAGTGTTGAGCGAATCGATCCAAATTTCAGGGAAAATTCGATTTGCCGCAAAGCCAAATTTCCTCTTGCTTTGTGGTAGCGAATTGATTTCCCTAAATGGCAGTAAAAGATTTCTATCTTCATTCAGCAGGACCTGCGCCGACGTCACAGCGCAGGTCCCTTTGCAGGTCCTGAAAGACAAAGCAAGAAGACGATGCCAGCTGCGTGATCAAGTGGATGAGGTTTAGATGCAAATATTTCATAAAATGTTCTCTCTTTAGGTTTCACCCCTGCTTTTGGTTTACAAATACTTATCAAATACTGATGCAAAAGATTGACCAAATACTGACCATGTAAAAAAAGCCTTACGGATGCTCAAAATACAGGATCAGTTTTTTCCCCGTTCATCTGACGGATCAGAGGAACGGCAAAATAAACAGTGATGTGAACACAGCCTTACTGCCACTGCTGCTGCTGCCACCCTCCTCACTCTGTCATGGGGCCACTGTAGAGGGAAGGGGGGGATTTTTTTTTGTTTTTAACCCCTCAATCCACATTTTAGTACGCATTCTGTATTAAGAACGCTATTATGGTATTTTCCCGTGTCATAAGGGAAAATAATAAAATGAATAGAACACCTAACCCAGACCCGGGCTTTGGTCTGGGTACCACATTCTGTTTTTTCTCACGCACATGGAAAACGCACTGCACTTGCGCGGAAAAAACAGAACATTGATACGCAATCACAGTCAAAACTGACTGCAATTGCATGCCTACTAGCGCGTTTTTCCCGCAATGCACACGCGACCCATCCAGAGCAAATCCGGGACACCCGTGTGAAAGAGGCCTAACCCTTGCAGTGTAACCCTTTATACCCTGTAGGGACATATAGAGCCAGGTGGGTGAGTGGTACGTGTACGTGTGTATGTAAGTGTATGTCTAGATAGATTGTGGGGTGGAATAGTAGATTGTGTTGTGTTAGCGTAGTCAGGTTTTATAGTGTTGTTAATGTATTGAGGTGTGTGTTCATATGTATATATATTTCTATAACAAGTGATATAAATATATATAGATATAGCAATAATAATAGACTGTAGACTTGTATTTGTGTAATAAATTCCTTTACTGTTCAATACGCAGTTTATAGTCCTTTTGGTCGAAGCCATAATAATCCATCGCACGTAGTTCTCAGAAGGGTTGGTGTTAGAGACTCAAGAGTCCTTTTAAGGACTATTGTTGTATCTGGCAGCAATATATATTATTAGCGCAACCTGCGCTAAATTGCATGCAATTGTTAGAGATCCAAAAGTCCTTTTAAGGACTATAGTTGTATCTGGCAGCAATATATATTTTTAGCGCAACCTGCGCTAAATTGCGTGCAATTGTTAGAGATCCAAAAGTCCTTTTAAGGACTATAGTTGTATCTGGCAGCAATATATATTTTTAGCGCAACCTGCACTAAATAGCTTGCAATTGTTTGGCCGCTGCAGACAGCGACGTTAACTGCGCTACATCTCCTGTGTAACGTGTGTGCAGCCTAATAATATCTGTGACATCCAGTGTACTTTTTCCGTAGACGGTGTCTGCTGCGGACAGTGACATCACCTGCTCTACATCTCCTGTATAATGTTTGTGCATCCTAAAAATATCTGTGACATCCAGTGTACTTTTTCCGTAGACGCTGCGGACAGCGACATTATCTGCGCTATACCTCCTGTTTAACATGTGCGGATACTAAAAATATCTGTGACATCCAGTGTACTTTTTCCATAGACGGTGTCCGCTGTGGACAGTTACATTACCTGCGCTACATCTCCTGTATAACGTTTGCGCATCCCAAATAGCTGTGACATTCCCTGTAATTTTGTATTAGCCGCTGGTGACAGCAGCGACAGACTGTTAGTAATACCATAGGAAGGGGGAGGGGGGTAAACCCAATATTACTTCTGGCCCTTCTAATACTAGCCCCCAGTAACAAATGACACTGACAACCCATTCTTCTTTAACTCTTTTATTGTTGGGTGGTGATCGACCACAGCCATTCATTAAAGCAACAAAACCATAGAACACCATTACCAAACAGGGCGGTCTGCCAGCCGCTGGATTCCCAGCGGACAGTTACACCAATTTGTCTGCAACAACTCTTCGCTGTATTAACCTGCCGCCAGGGAGGAGACACGTCCTCTCAAACGGGGCTCCGACCACCACCCAACAAGAACATGGCCTGCTCCACCCCATCCTGAAGGCCAGAAAGAAATATGTCCAAACCGATATTGGAAAGGTGAACACCGTCCGGCCTCAATAAAGAATGGTTACTACCCTCTAGCTGCCTGGTGGCGAACAACCACACATCCCCCGGGACATAACAAAGCGGGATATACGTGCAGTCACTGTGTGCCTATATTTCTTGCCATGAGACCCGCAGAATGATCTCGGACCAAACCAACACCACCTCCCTAAAAAATGATGGAAACAGCTCCAAGTCAGACCGGATAAGGGTCAAAAGTTCCGCCAAAAGCCTGGAACCTAAGTCATTTCCCCCTGCATGTATGACCAAAATAACCAAACCGCTCGCTTGCAATTCAATATCCACCCACTGCGATAGGAGCTGAGACCACCTGAGGCCATGAATCTCCCTCCAAGAGACATCCCCTTTGCGTAAACCGAGGGATCTCCCTCCGGGTCTGCATTCCGCCCTCTGCGCCGCCCAGAAAATATATGAATGACCGACCATCCATACAGCCGGCCGCCCCGGACCTGTAAGAAAAAACCATTAGACTAGAACACACGACAAGACTCCATAACCAACGGGGTACAATGAAGTTCCTAAAATAAAAACCAATTATCAATGTATTATATATATATATATATATATATATATATATATATATATATATATATATATATTACAGGTCCTTCTCAAAAAATTAGCAAATTGTGATAAAGTTCATTATTTTCTGTAATGTACTGATAAACATTAGACTTTCATATATTTTAGATTCATTACACACCAACTGAAGTAGTTCAAGCCTTTTATTGTTTTAATATTGATGATTTTGGCATACAGCTCATGAAAACCCCAAATTCCTATCTAAAAAAATTAGCATATCATGAAAAGGTTCTCTAAACGAGCTATTAACCTAATCATCTGAATCAACTAATTAACTCTAAACACCTGCAAAAGATTCCTGAGGCTTTTAAAAACTCCCAGCCTGGTTCATTACTCAAAACCGCAATCATGGGTAAGACTGCCGACCTGACTGCTATCTAGAAGGCCATCATTGACACCCTCAAGCAAGAGGGTAAGACACAGAAATAAATTTCTGAACGAATAGGCTGTTTCCAGAGTGCTGTATCAAGGCACCTCAGTGGGAAGTCTGTGGGAAGGAAAAAGTGTGGCAGAAAACGCTGCACAACGAGAAGAGGTGACCGGACCCTGAGGAAGATTGTGGAGAAGGACCGATTCCAGACCTTGGGGGACCTGCGGAAGCAGTGGACTGAGTCTGGAGTAGAAACATCCAGAGCCACCGTGTACAGGCGTGTGCAGGAAATGGGCTACAGGTGCCGCATTCCCCAGGTCAAGCCACTTTTGAACCAGAAACAGCGGCAGAAGCGCCTGACCTGGGCTACAGAGAAGCTGCACTGGACTGTTGCATGTCATTCGGAAATCAAGGTGCCAAAGTCTGGAGGAAGACTGGGGAGAGGGAAATGCCAAAATGCCTGAAGTCCAGTGTCAAGTACCCACAGTCAGTGATGGTCTGGGGTGCCATGTCAGCTGCTGGTGTTGGTCCACTGTGTTTTATCAAGGGCAGGGTCAATGCAGCTAGCTATCAGGAGATTTTGGAGCACTTCATACTTCCATCTGCTGAAAAGCTTTATGGAGATGAAGATTTCATTTTTCAGCACGACCTGGCACCTGCTCACAGTGCCAAAACCACTGGTAAATAGTTTACTGACTATGGTATTACTGTGCTCAATTGGCCTGCCAACTCTCCTGACCTGAACCCCATAGAGAATCTGTGGGATATTGGGAAGAGAAAGTTGAGAGACGCAAGACCCAACACTCTGGATGAGCTTAAGGCCGATATCGAAGCATCCTGGGCCTCCATAACACCTCAGTAGTGCCACATGCTGATTGCCTCCATGCCACGCCGCATTGAAGCAGTCATTTCTGCAAAAGGATTCCCGACCAAGTATTGAGTGCATAACTGAACATAATTATTTGAAGGTTGACTTTTGTTTGTGTTAAAAACACTTTTCTTTTATTGGTCGGATGAAATATGCTAATTTTTTGAGATAGGAAATTTGGGTTTTCATGAGCTGTATGCCAAAATCATCAATATTAAAACAATAAAAGGCTTGAACTACTTCAGTTGGTGTGTAATGAATCTAAAATATATGAAAGTCTAATGTTTATCAGTACATTACAGAAAATAATGAACTTTATCACAATATGCTAATTTTTTGAGAAGGACCTGTAATATATATATATATATATATATATATATATTTTTTTTTTTTATATCAGAAGGTCTGGTCTAATATTTCTCGCAAAACAAGCAGATCTCCACCTGCCAATTCTCATTACTCTGCAAACCTGCCCGAGCCGCCTCCGTAGCGGCCCCAATTCAGAATGAGTGGGTACCGAACTCCTTGGGATCCACCCCCGCCAGCACTAAGCAAGACCAAAAGACCATGGTGAACTGGAATTTGGATCAGCGGGGAGCAAGCCACATGCGAAAAGAAATTGTAGCCCGCCGAGCGCAGGGCACTATCAGCGGATATCAGCTGAACTGGGCAGGCTACCACAGGAACCGGGTGCAGGGGAATCCACATCCCCCTGCCGAACTGATCCGACTTAAACGAATCCTCAACGAATCAGTACCCAGGACAACATCCTGACAAGACAGGCTGCCCGGCTTGCGACAAGAGGGAGTTACCAACTCACCGACTCGGAGGGCCTACCTAGGAGGCTGAAAGAGACGGGACGCCAACTTTCTAGGGAAATGTACTCCTTCCTCCAACCCTTTAACGCCTGCTGAACAATAAATTGCTTCACGTCCGCATAGTTGCGAAACTGGAAATGAAAAGCAATCCCTGACAGATATCGCTGCGCAACCGCCGCAGAAACGCGCATGGACCACAAATGCAACAACCACTCAATCATGACCTCCAAGTGCAGATTGTCACGGGAACATACGTCCCTGTCGCCCACCATCCCACCATTCGGACGAGGCCTTACCATGCGCCTGCTAGGTAGCAGGGGAAACCAAAGATCTAATTAACGTCATCAACTGCTGTCCACCAGCCGCCACAGGTGCTGTGGGCATTCCCTGCCATCCTGATCCGCCTCCGGGAGAAATGCCCGAAAATCCTGCCAATGAAAATGGGAAAGAGCATCAGCAACTTTGTTATCCACCCCTGGTACATGACGAGCTCTAAAATAGATATTGCGGGAACAACTCCAGTAACGTGAGGACCGCCACAAATCCGGCCATGAGGCAGCACACCATTGAGTCCCAAAAATAGTCCCAAAACCGCAGGATCCGGAAGCATCGGAAAACAGGACCAACTCAGAATAAGAAATCTCCCTGGACATATAATACGTGTCGCCATTATAAGATTGTAGAAGCGCCCTCCAAACCCCCAAATCCTCTTTCAGGAACATGGTAAGCCGGATGCGATGTCGGGAAGCTATAACCCCCGGGTGGCCAGCGACAGGCGCAGTGAAAAAACCCGGCCCATGGACATAACCCTACATGCAAAGCACAAAAGACCTAGTAAGGAATAGAGCTGGAGAAGGGTAACCTTGACCGATAAGAAAACTGTCAATCAAGCTAAGAAGTCTCTGAAGCTTCTCCGGCCATCAATGATAATTTTTCAAGGGTGTGTATGATGCCCTCCTTTATGTATAACAAAGGGTGTATTAGAGTGCTGGTTCCTTGTAATTTTTGGCAGCTCTTTCACTTAGTGCATAGGCTGTATAAGTGTAGGAGTCCCACTACCTGAACAATTGTACCACAATGTGAATGAGGTCCTCCATTATGTGATATACAGGTTGTATCGGAGTGCCTCTTCCTTGTAATTTTTGCCAGCACTTGCACTTTATATAAGTAAATATACAGGAAATAATGTTTCCTAACAATTTTTACTCTAAAATCGATTTTAGTGCGTATTATATCAGTCTGTAAAATAGGCCTACTACTCGGACAACATTGTTCCCAGCAGCGACCTGGGAGTTCAAGATGCATCTACTCAATACAAAATATTTGACCGTGACATATGTAAAGTCCTAAGACAGTTTTTGCCTTATCTTGACATATGCCTTTCACTCCCATAAAACGTAACTTATTACAGCTGAATCATTATTACTGACCATTAAATATACCCATTTAAAAACTATCAGTTGTGTTGCCTATTTTTTTTTTTATGGAACAATTTATGCTCAGTTCACTATCTGGACTCCCTCAGGCTGTCGCTCCCTGGGGTTCAATGCGGTCAAAAGTTAGTGTGAAGTAATCAGGCAGACATGAATACATAGAATAACTTGTAGTACATCCAGCAATTAGCAATTAGTACATCCATTCAAATTAGCAGGTACAAGGTGCAGTTTCTGTCACCAGATGATAAGGTATGGTGACTGGTTAGATGGCAATTGATGGCTCTCAGAAATATGCTAGCTGACAAAGTCTCTCTCTCCTGACTCCCCTTCACTATGGATGTAAACTGGCACATGTGGCTGTAGGAGAGCACTATGTAGAGCAGGCTTACCTTTCCTGACCTGTGGTGATTGGTGTCTTAAACCAACCAATGTGCAGATACTCTATCTGAAATTGCACAAGCAATTGATACTGTGAACTACTCAAGGTGATAAAAACAGAGCAAGGCCTCATGCACATGACAGTTGTTTTTCTCGGCCTCCGTTCAGTTTTTTTTTTTTTTTGCCGATATTATGCGGACCTATTCATTTCAATGGGTCAGCAAAAAAATGCTGATAGTTCATCCGTTTGTGTTCCGAGTCCGTTGTCCGTGTTTCCCTTCAGCAAAAAAAATTGTGCATGTCCTACTTTTTTCACATTTGCGGACAAGGATAGGCATTTATTACAAGGGATCTGTGGGGAAAAAACGGATCCTCCCAAAAATGCGGTCGCAAAAAACAACTGTCATGTGCATGAGGCCTAAGGCAAAATCTCTTTATGATCATGAACTAAAAAGCCCTTTAGAGCTCATGCACACAACCGTTGGGTGTTTGCGGTCCGCAAATTGCAGATCCACAGAACACGGATAACGACCATGTGCATTCTACATTTTGGAAGTGGAATGGCCGGCCCCTAATAGAACAGTCCTATCCTTGTCCTTAATGCAGACAATAATAGTACACGTTAAATGTTTTTGCAGAATGGCCATGCAGACATACGGACATGATATGCACGTGCAGCCCCATTGAAGTGTGCTGTATACATCTGTTTCATTCAGCGGCCCCGCAAAAAAAAAATAGAACATGTCCTATTCTTGTATGTATCACGGACAAGAATAGGACTGGTCTATTGAGGGCCAGACCTTCCGTTCCACAAAATGCGGAATGCGCACATCCAGTATCCATCAGGTACGGTCATGTGCATGAGGCCTAAGTGAATATGAACCCGTCTAACTGAAAAAGAACCACTAGAGGTTAGACTAAGGGCTCATTCACACAGACCGGAAAGCCCACGGAAGCTCTTCCAAGTATTTCCGTGGGCTTCAGAGCCGTGCCTTTGCTCAACAAAAGATAGGACATGTCGTATCTCTTGCCATATTTTGCAGATTCTGGACCTATTCAAGTCAATGGGTCCGCACTGCAATACAGGATTCACACAGCCGCTGTTCGTGCAAATAGCGGTCCACAATGCTGGCAAAGTGACCATATGGTTGTGTGCATATGCCCTGAGGGCTCATGCACATGACTGCTGGATGTTTTGTGGCACTCAAATTGTGGATTCGCAAAACATGAATATTGGCCACATTTTGTGTAACGGACGGCCCCTAATAGTAGTACGGGTAGAAAAGTGTGCGCGGTTAGCTATGTTAATGAGTTTCACTCCAGATATATCATGGACACTTTTAAAAAAAAGTCGCAATCTCACCCCTGTAGGAGGTTGGAGTGGAAAAACTGGAGTAGCTTCTCTAAACAAAAGTGTTATGTTTAGGCCTCATGCACACAGTCGTACCGTGTTTTACAGTCTGCAAATCGCGGATCCACAAAACATGGATATCGGCTGTGTGCGTTTCGCCCTCAGTAGACCAGTCCTATCCTTGTCCGTAATACGGACAAGAATAGGACATGTTCTATTTTTTTTTGCGGCCTCATTGAAGTGAATTAAGTGAAAAATGTATCAAACAACATGAGACATTTCATAAATGTGGCATAAAATACACCAACACCCAATATTGTACTACATTTGATTAAAAGTTTACTTCTTATTCTTCTATTTAGTAGATCTGACTTCCTAGGATGGAAAATTAGTACAGCCCTTCTTACCAACCCATCCCCTTTTTCCCATACAAACAAACAGAGACTTTAATTTGGTATAAAAGGACGTAGCGGCCCATTTATTAACAGATTAACCACGAAAACATATTATTTACAACATAACTTGCATATATATATATATATATATATATATATATATATATATATATATATATATATATATGAACAATGTCCCAACTTCGCAACCACCTGATAACGAGGGATCCTAGAAGGTAACCCCATTCTTTTTATCCTCCAGTTGAAGTTTTACCTTGCCCTCGGCTGCACTCCCCGACCCAAGGGCACCAAACATAAACATCATGCCCCTGCCGGCCTTTTAGCCCAAACAGGAGCCCCCATCCTTCAACTCCTTCAAACCTCCTCAGATGCACGCTCCAAAGAGTCATGCAAATATTCCAAATAGTTTTTGCCTCCCAGAATCCCCCATTTTACCTGCCACAAACGAACATCGGTAATACCTCACCTATGTTCGTCCTGCCACACACAAACTGGCGTTTTCAACCCCTCTTGCAACTCCAACGCCCACAAATCAATCCCTACCTCATTTAAATGAACTCCATCTGGCCGTAGAAACCGAATAGACGCCTCCTCCAACTCCCTATGACGCACCACAAATCCACCTTGCCGCCGTAGAAAACTCCCTACCTCCTTGTTCAACTTCGCCCGTGCCTTGTTAATACGATCCACAGATCTGGAAAACCGCCATGTATGACGGGCTACCACCTCAGACCAGACGATCAGCAGGCCCGGGAACTCTGTCCACAGCCACAACAGATCCAACTTGATGTCCCTTATGACATCCCTAGATTAACGCAACCCCAAGTTGTTCCCACCCACATGAAGAACCAAAATATCCAGGAATCTATCTTAAGAAACATAGAATCTAAACTCCGGAAGAACCCTACCCCACAAAAGACCCCATTATCCTATCCAACCAACTTGTACCACCTCACTCGGAAAACCCAACCTTCTGCTCTTTCGGACATCAGCCTGCAGGGCTCCACAATATATGTAAGAATGCCCACCAATCCAGGCAAAACACAAAGAGAACCCTGCAACAACAAGAAAGGAAAACATGACACATCAAAGTTACTATAGCGTCCCCCCCATTACCCCCATGTAACCCAGCAACCATCAGGCCAACTAACCATCACCTCCTAAAAAAATATGAGGGCAAACGTAAGAACGAAAACATACTGACTCCCAACGGCTGATCCGCTTAATTGCAGCATCTCCTAAACCCCACCTGGCTACCACTGTAGTCGCCCCAATTCTAAAGGAATGGTAAGCATATTCCCCAGCCAGAAAACCTGTGACTGTCAAGCACTTCCAAAAAATTGCTACGGGCGATACTGCAGCAATTCTTTCACACACCGAACCGGGCACACCGCACAGCCTAACAACGGGTGTAAATTAATCCGCACCCCTTTACCAACTGGGTCAGTCTTTGACCTCCTTAACAAACACTGTAAACCATCCGGCCCGACACGTACGTTCCCTTGCAGCAACCCCCAACACGTTTGCTACTACTAGACACTAACTCTAAAACCCAAAATGCCCCAAAGAAACCCAACAAATAAGCCACCGGAAACAAACAAGCCTCGTAATCAGACCTGCAAACTTCCTTCAACGTCTTACACACTGTCTGCAACACCAAAAGAGAGACTGCCCGCCTAGTGTCCCTGGCAGGTGCATCCCGCCTATAACCTTTCAGCGCCTGACACACCAAAAATCCTTTTGATACGTCTA
Source organism: Bufo gargarizans (assembly GCF_014858855.1). Taxonomy (NCBI): domain Eukaryota; kingdom Metazoa; phylum Chordata; class Amphibia; order Anura; family Bufonidae; genus Bufo; species Bufo gargarizans. The sequence goes on from NC_058086.1 coordinate 147,086,438, forward strand.
CTAACCCCCATAAACGCAACCAAAAAGCAACCTCTGCAACCTTTTTTGACACTGTTGAAAATGACGGTTTTAAAGGATTACCCCACTAAAATAACCAATAACGTCTGGAAATCCTCAGATGACGCGCAGCCCCCCACTTGATCTATCAACTTTTTCCACTGCGACCAAACTGACGCATAAGCCGACCACGTACCTCTACTGACTGATTGGTGAATCAAAGACACTGACACCCAAGGCCATGCTCCAGAGCCACTGGGGGCAAGGCAACCCTTTCCCATCTGCCGCTGGCTCAAACTGACGAAAACGATCCCACTGGAAATGAGAAAGAGAATCTGCCACTGAATTATCCACCCCGGGCACATGCACTGCTACAAAACATGAATTCAACTCCAACCCCCTAAGAACCAAATGCCGTAACAATCGCAATGAGCTAGCCGTTTGTGTATTTATAGCCTGTACCACCACTAGATTGTCACAACAGAACTGCACACGCTTGTTAAGTAACAAGTGCCCCCACAACTCCGTTGCTAATACGATCGGAAATAACTCCAAAAGCGCCAAATTGGTTAAGAAACCTGCTGTAGCCAATCCTCTGGCCAAGGACCCGCACTCCATTGTGCCTGGCAAAAGGCCCCACAACCACACTCCCCAGACGCATCCATATACAACTCCAAATTTACACTAGACACCGGTGCCTCCATCCAAACTAAACGCCCATTAAACGTCTCCAAAAAACTATCCCAAACAGCCAAGTCCTCCCTTAGTTCCGCTGACAATCTCACATAATGAAACGGTGCTGTCACTCCTGCCGCCACTGAAGCCAAACGTCTACAAAACACCCGACCCATCGGCAAGATTCGTCAAGCGAAATTCAATTTACCCAGCACTGACTGAACCCTTCTAAGCTGGATCTTCTTGACCCGATGCAACAAAGCCACCTCCGCCTGCAAATCTGACACCTTGTCCTCAGGTAACCGACATTCCATCTCCACAGAGTCGATAACTATAACTAAGTACTTGACCGACGTGGAAGGTCCCTCCGTTTTTTCCAGAACCAATGGAACCCCAAACGCTGCTGCCACCAGCTCCATTGTATGTAACAAGGTGGAACACACCCGCGACCAAGCAAAGCCTAAAAACAAGAAATCGTCCAGATAATGCAATGCGGAGTTCCAACCTGACTCCTGTTTTATTACCCACTCCAAAAATGAGCTGAAAGTCTCAAACAATGAACAAGAGATTGCACATCCCATAGGCAAACAACAATCAACATAAAAGTGAGCCTCCTATTGAAACCCCAACAAATGACAACTACTTGGATGAATCAGAAGCAAATAGAACGCTGTTTCAATATCCGTTTTTGCCAGAAGAGCTCCCCGACCAAAACACCGAACCTAACTGACCACCGTATCAAATGACGTGTACGAAACCGAACATAGTTCCCGCTCAATACTATCATTAACCAAACTCCCAACCGGATAAGAGAGGTGGTGAATGAGCCGGAACTTATTCTGTTCCTTTTTTTTTTAACCTAGCCAAGGGGAGACACCCTCAACCCCGGCAAAGGAGGCAACGCAAAGGGCCCCGCTATGTGATCCGCCCTCAATTCTTTTTTCAATATTCTGCTTCACTACATCTGGCCGGGTCAAGGCTGAAACCAAATTCTTCACTACCGCCTTGGAACCAACCGATTCACATGGAAACTGAAACCCTTCAGTAAAACCCGAACGCAACAGTTCAGCCCCTTCCTTATTTGGATACCTCTTTACAAATGGTGTCGTTCCGCTTCTGCACATCCTCGAATCCCCTACCCCTACCTCGCTTGAAACAACGGGACAAGCTGTGCGCCCCCCAAATCCAGAGCATTCTTGTTTGAACCGGCAATCTGAGAGGAACTTGCGGAACCCTTCATTGTATTGCCAGCAACACCCTTTTCTACCGCCCGCTGACAATTCTGAGGCCAAGGAACCCCCAGCCCCCCCCCCCCCCCGCAAAAGGGCTGTATCCCTGCCTTTGGGGCCACCATCAAACGCATCCACAGACTGATGTCTTTGTGATCCCATCTGATACTGGGCCACACTGCCTTCTGCTGCCGAAACTGCTTGTTGTACCTAAGCCACGCTACTCCCCCGTACACCCTGTAAGCCTCTCTAAAGGTGTCCATATAACAAAACAACGACGAGCACTGTCCCGGGAACTTTTCCCCCACTACACTAGCCAAAATCGTAAACGCTTACATCCAATTCATAAACGTCCGCGGTATCAAGCGGTAACGCCGCTTTTCCTCCTCTTCCTTCTTGCTCTAGTCAGGTTTTACCCTGTCTAGGTTAAACTTCTCTAAAGGAAGCAACGAAAACATTTCTACATATTCGCGCTTCCAAATCTTCTCCTTAACCTCCTGCTTCAAATGTGCCCCAAGGGGACCTTCAAAGCACACATAAACCTCCCCTCTCGCCGCGTCCGCCAACCTTACATCCTCCACCACCGCGGCTTTTTCGCTACTCTCTGCTCCCACACCCTAAGGCCCCTGCCACCTCAGCCCCATCCAACGCCAACTCCGGCCGCCTTCCCACGGAAGCCTGACTCTCCCCTGATGTGGCTAATGATGGCGCCCAGGCCGAAGCCGGAGAAACCCCTGGGCTAGACAAAAAAACACGACACCAACAACCCGCCAACAGCTCCTGAGCCATCCCCCCAGCGCTCTGAACCCCAGTTGTGCCTACACTACTCACCCCAACCCCCCTGAAACGCACACTGCACCCCTGTCATCCACTCACCAGCCCGTTCATTCATTGAGAACGCTGGACCAGCATCTGCAGGGCAGACCTGGTGTAACGGCGCCCCCTTGTGTACACTCTGGGAGCACTTCCCTGCAGACTGGCTCCGCACTCCTGTCGGCTTCCTGCCAGCACTCGCATTACTAACAGGCAGAAGGGTACTTCCCCCTCCTCACTCACTCTGGCTCCTGAAGCATGCTGCCAGCCCTCGCCACTAGGCCACAGCGCTCTAATACTCTCCCTCCTCCTCCTGCTGACCTGGCTCCCACTTGAAGAAGCCGTTCCCCGGCTTGATGAGGGACCTGCCTGACAGCTGCTGCCCGCTGTCCCGCTGACAGGTAAGTCCTGTCCTGTGGCTAGCCCCCAGCACTGACGTTCTTGCCGCTGGCCTGCTAGACCCCCCATGCTGAGTGGAAGAGCCAGCGGGGGTACACCCCCGCCCCTCTCCCGCTGGTCCCCGCCGCTGTGTCAGATTCCTCTTTCTGCGGCGGCGGGCGGCCATGGGGCTTCCTGCTTGCTGCAGCGGAGGGTCCCTGCTGGGGTTCTGTAGCCGGCACGAGACCCCAGGGATCATTTCAGGGCTCAGCCATTAATGCCTCCAAATCCGACATGCTACCTGCACTTCAACCAACTTTTCACCTTTGTCCAGGGCAAGTGACTAGCCCTGCCCCTGACTCCCTTAAATACTGCCTGCCAACCACCACTGCCCCACTTTCTGCTTCACCAATCCTGACTATTGTCCCTACTTTAAATGAATAACCCTTTCCATGCCTACCCACTTCCCCCTAAGTCAACTCGCAATTCCGCTATGGCTATGCCCCGCTCCATCGCTCTTTCTTATATAAAAATTTGCTCTTCGTGTTGCGTGGGCTGTGCCCCAATGTGTAATGAAATACTATTATCTTTAGAACTTTTCTGTGCTGTGATTAAATGGACAGCAAACTTCTATGTTTAACAGCATTTATGTTAATTACAGAGAGAGGGAGCGATAACGATAATTCCAGAGATGTTTATCTCACTTCACTGTAATTACAGCTGCATTATTTTTGTAATGTTAAGAGCACAGCTATCTCCTTTCTTATGTGCCTCATGTTGCTATGCAATCTTGTTTTCAGACATTAGACAGAGCAGGAATAATTTTGGTATTTTCAGCAGCTGAAACCTAGATTATTTCTCTTCATTGGTATATGCATTTCTATGCTTCCCAAACAAGTAATGATCATATATGAGCCATGGAGTAAAAATACCAGTAATGTTATCTGGTCAGTTACAGATAGTAAAAAGTTGAATATTAGCAGACAATATTAACGTGCTCAGTTGCAGAGTTATGATCTGTAGGACAAAATAATTACATTTCAAAGCTCAGTATCTATTGTTATGATTGAGATATGCTTATAGGAAGGTGCCCTAGCAGAATGAGCAGAACGCCATTCTGCGCTGGCCTGTAAATGTTTGGGTGTTACATTGTCTGCCAGAACAAAAACATCTTATGGAGTCAGGGAGAGTTAAAAAAATCAATCAGGGACAGTCAGAAAATCAATCAAGCTTATTGACAGGGAAAGTGAAGGGAAAGTCTAGGTTTGCAAAGAAGAATTGTCTGTGTTGTGTATGTGAGGGAAAGTATAAAAACATCCATTTTGTATATGTATTCATTTTATATCTATGCATAACCTGCACTTAGATAAGAGGGGGATTTATCCTTGGAAGGAAGGAGTACAAATTCCACAGTGGGCCCCTACTCCCCTCATGCTGATCATTAATTTCTTATCTTAAACTAGACATAGTAACTAGAGTTGAGCGAACACCTGGATGTTCGGGTTCGAGAAGTTCGGCCGAACATCCCGGAAATGTTCGGGTTCGGGATCCGAACCCGATCCGAACTTCGTCCCGAACCCGAACCCCATTGAAGTCAATGGGGACCCGAACTTTTCGGCACTAAAAAGGCTGTAAAACAGCCCAGGAAAGAGCTAGAGGGCTGCAAAAGGCAGCAACATGTAGGTAAATCCCCTGCAAACAAATGTGGATAGGGAAATGAATTAAAATAAAAATTAAATAAATAAAAATTAACCAAAATCAATTGGAGAGAGGTTCCATAGCAGAGAATCTGGCTTCCCGTCACCCACCACTGGAACAGTCCATTCTCAGATATTTAGGCCCCGGCACCCAGGCAGAGGAGAGAGGTCCCGTAACAGAGAATCTGTCTTCATGTCAGCAGAGAATTAGTCTGCATGTCATAGCAGAGAATGAGGCTTCACGTCAGCCACCACTGCAACAGTCCATTGGCATATATTTAGGCCCAGCACACACACAGGCAGAGGAGAGAGGTCCCGTAACAGAGAATCTGGCTTCATGTCAGCAGAGAATCAGTCTGCATATCATAGCAGAGAATCAGGCTTCACGTCAGCCACCACTGCAACAGTCCATTGTCATAAATTTAGGCCCAGCACCCAGGCAGAGGAGAGAGGTCCCGTAACAGAGAATCTGGCTTCATGTCAGCAGAGAATCAGTCTTCATATCATAGCAGAGAATCAGGCTTCACGTCACCCACCACTGTAAGAGTCAATTTTCATAAATTTAGGCCCAGAACCCAGGCAGAGGAGAAAGGTCCCGTAACAGACAATCTGGCTTCATGTCAGCAGAGAATCAGTCTTCATATCATAGCAGAGAATCAGGCTTCACGTCACCCACCACTGTAAGAGTCAATTTTCATAAATTTAGGCCCAGAACCCAGGCAGAGGAGAAAGGTCCCGTAACAGACAATCTGGCTTCATGTCAGCAGAGAATCAGTCTTCATATCATAGCAGAGAATCAGGCTTCACGTCACCCACCACTGTAAGAGTCAATTTTCATAAATTTAGGCCCAGAACCCAGGCAGAGGAGAAAGGTCCCGTAACAGACAATCTGGCTTCATGTCAGCAGAGAATCAGTCTTCATATCATAGCAGAGAATCAGGCTTCACGTCACCCACCACTGTAAGAGTCAATTTTCATAAATTTAGGCCCAGAACCCAGGCAGAGGAGAAAGGTCCCGTAACAGACAATCTGGCTTCATGTCAGCAGAGAATCAGTCTTCATATCATAGCAGAGAATCAGGCTTCACGTCACCCACCACTGTAAGAGTCAATTTTCATAAATTTAGGCCCAGAACCCAGGTAGAGGAGAAAGGTCCCGTAACAGAGAATCTGGCTTCATGTCAGCAGAGAATCAGTCTGCATGTCATAGCAGAGAATCAGGCTTCACGTCAGCCACCACTGCAACAGTCCATTGTCATAAATTTAGGCCCAGCACCCAGGCAGAGGAGAGAGGTCCCGTAACAGAGGATCTGGCTTCATGTCAGCAGAGAATCAGTCTGCATGTCATAGCAGAGAATCAGGCTTCATGTCAGCCACCACTGCAACAGTCCATTGGCATATATTTAGGCCTAGCACACAGGCAGAGGAGAGGTTCATTCAACTTTGGGTAGCATCGCAATATAATGGTAAAATGAAAATAAAAATAGGATTGAATGAGGAAGTGCCCTGGAGTCCAATAATATATGGTTATGGGGAGGTAGTTAATGTCTAATCTGGACAAGGGACGGACAGGTCCTGTGGGATCCATGCCTGGTTCATTTTTATGAACGTCAGCTTGTCCACATTGGCTGTAGACAGGCGGCTGCGTTTGTCTGTAATGACGCCCCCTGCCGTGCTGAATACACGTTCAGACAAAACGCTGGCTGCCGGGCAGGCCAGCACCTCCAAGGCATAAAAGGCTAGCTCTGGCCACGTGGACAATTTAGAGACCCAGAAGTTGAATGGGGCCGAACCATCAGTCAGTACGTGGAGGGGTGTGCACACGTACTGTTCCACCATGTTAGTGAAATGTTGCCTCCTGCTAACACGTTGCGTATCAGGTGGTGGTGCAGTTAGCTGTGGCGTGTTGACAAAAGTTTTCCACATCTCTGCCATGCTAACCCTGCCCTCAGAGGAGCTGGCCGTGACACAGCTGCCTTGGCGACCTCTTGCTCCTCCTCTGCCTTGGCCTTGGGCTTCCACTTGTTCCCCTGTGACATTTGGGAATGCTCTCAGTAGCGCGTCTACCAACGTGCGCTTGTACTCGCGCATCTTCCTATCACGCTCCAGTGCAGGAAGTAAGGTGGGCACATTGTCTTTGTAGCGTGGATCCAGCAGGGTGGCAACCCAGTAGTCCGCACAGGTTAAAATGTGGGCAACTCTGCTGTCGTTGCGCAGGCACTGCAGCATGTAGTCGCTCATGTGTGCCAGGCTGCCCAGGGGTAAGGACAAGCTGTCCTCTGTGGGAGGCGTATCGTCATCGTCCTGCCTTTCCCCCCAGCCACGCACCAGTAATGGACCCGAGCTGCGTTGGGTGCCACCCCGCTGTGACCATGCTTCATCCTCATCCTCCTCCACCTCCTCCTCATCCTCGTCCTCCTCGTCCTCCAGTAGTGGGCCCTGGCTGGCCACATTTGTACCTGGCCTCTGCTGTTGCAAAAAACCTCCCTCTGAGTCACTTCGAAGAGACTGGCCTGAAAGTGCTAAAAATGACCCCTCTTCCTCATCCTCCTCCTCCTCCTCCTGGGCCACCTCCTGTTCCATCATCGCCCTAAGTGTTTTCTCAAGGAGACATAGAAGTGGTATTGTAACGCTGATAACGGTGTCATCGCCACTGGCCATGTTGGTGGAGTACTCGAAACAGCGCAACAGGGCACACAGGTCTCGCATGGAGGCCCAGTCATTGGTGGTGAAGTGGTGCTGTTCTGTAGTGCGACTGACCCGTGCGTGCTGCAGCTGAAACTCCACTATGGCCTGCTGCTGCTCGCACAGTCTGTCCAGCATGTGCAAGGTGGAGTTCCACCTGGTGGGCACGTCGCATATGAGGCGGTGAGCGGGAAGGCCGAAGTTACGCTGTAGCGCAGACAGGCGAGCAGCGGCAGGATGTGAACGCCGGAAGCGCGAACAGACGGCCCGCACTTTATGCAGCAGCTCTGACATGTCGGGGTAGTTGTGAATGAACTTCTGCACCACCAAATTCAGCACATGCGCCAAGCAAGGGATGTGCGTCAAATTGGCTAGTCCCAGAGCTGCAACGAGATTTCGCCCATTATCACACACCACCAGGCCGGGCTTGAGGCTCACCGGCAGCAACCACTCGTCGGTCTGTTGTTCAATACCCCGCCACAACTCCTGTGCGGTGTGGGGCCTGTCCCCCAAACATATGAGTTTCAGAATGGCCTGCTGACGTTTACCCCGGGCTGTGCTGAAGTTGGTGGTGAAGGTGTGTGGCTGACTGGATGAGCAGGTGGAAGAAGAGGAGGAGGAAGCCGAGAAGGAGGAGGTGGCAACAGGAGGCAAAGAATGTTGCCCTGCGATCCTTGGCGGCGGCAGGACGTGCGCCAAACAGCTCTCCGCCTGGGGCCCAGCTGCCACTACATTTACCCAGTGTGCAGTTAGGGAGATATAGCGTCCCTGGCCGTGCTTACTGGTCCACGTATCTGTGGTTAGGTGGACCTTGCTACAGATGGCGTTGCGCAGTGCACACTTGATTTTATCGGATACTTGGTTGTGCAGGGAAGGCACGGCTCTCTTGGAGAAGTAGTGCCGGCTGGGAACAACATACTGTGGGACAGCAAGCGACATGAGCTGTTTGAAGCTGTCTGTGTCCACCAGCCTAAATGACAGCATTTCATAGGCCAGTAGTTTAGAAATGCTGGCATTCAGGGCCAGGGATCGAGGGTGGCTAGGTGGGAATTTACGCTTTCTATCAAATGTTTGTGAGATGGAGAGCTGAACGCTGGCGTGTGACATGGTTGAGACGCTTGGTGACGGAGGTGGTGGTGGTGGTGGTGGTACATCCCCTGTTTGCTGGGCGGCAGGTGCCAACGTTCCTCCAGAGGCGGAGGAAGAGGCCGAGGCGGCAGCAGCAGAATAGGCCGAGGCGGCAGCAGCAGAAGAGGTAGCAGGGGGAGCCTGAGTGACTTCCTTGGTTTTAAGGTGTTTACTCCACTGCAGTTCATGCTTTGCATGCAGGTGCCTGGTCATGCAGGTTGTGCTCAGGTTCAGAACGTTAATGCCTCGCTTCAGGCTCTGATGGCACAGCGTGCAAACCACTCGGGTCTTGTCGTCAGCACATTGTTTGAAGAAGTGCCATGCCAGGGAACTCCTTGAAGCTGCCTTTGGGGTGCTCGGTCCCAGATGGCGGCGGTCAGTAGCAGGCGGAGTCTCTTGGCGGCGGGTGTTCTGCTTTTGCCCACTGCTCCCTCTTTTGCTACGCTGTTGGCTCGGTCTCACCACTGCCTCTTCCTCCGAACTGTGAAAGTCAGTGGCACGACCTTCATTCCATGTGGGGTCTAGGACCTCATCGTCCCCTGCATCGTCTTCCACCCAGTCTTGATCCCTGACCTCCTGTTCAGTCTGCACACTGCAGAAAGACGCAGCAGTTGGCACCTGTGTTTCATCATCATCAGAGACATGCTGAGGTGGTATTCCCATGTCCTCATCATCAGGAAACATAAGTGGTTGTGCGTCAGTGCATTCTATGTCTTTCACCGCTGGGGAAGGGCTAGGTGGATGCCCTTGGGAAACCCTGCCAGCGGAGTCTTCAAACAGCATAAGAGACTGCTGCATAACTTGAGGCTGAGACAGTTTCCCTGGTATGCATGGGGGTGATGTGACAGACTGATGGGGTTGGTTTTCAGGCGCCATCTGTGCGCTTTCTGCAGAAGACTGGGTGGGAGATAATGTGAACGTGCTGGATCCACTGTCGGCCACCCAATTGACTAATGCCTGTACCTGCTCAGGCCTTACCATCCTTAGAACGGCATTGGGCCCCACCATATATCGCTGTAAATTCTGGCGGCTACTGGGACCTGAGGTAGTTGGTACACTAGGACGTGTGGATGTGGCAGAACGGCCACGTCCTCTCCCAGCACCAGAGGGTCCACTAACACCACCACGACCATGTCCACGTCCGCGTCCCTTACTAGATGTTTTTCTCATTGTTATGGTTCACCACAACAACAAATATATTATTTGGCCCAATGTATTGTATTCAAATTCAGCGGGATATAAATTTGAGGCCTAGTATTTAGGCGCTGGGTGACCGGTATGGATTTAGTGACAGAATTAGACTTGGAAATGCACAGAAGCGTGTGTGTGAAGTTATTCTGAATGACCCAATGTGCACCTTGAATATTATATACCCTTTTTGGGATAGATTTCAAATAGCTCTGATATAGCAGGAACCACTAAATTATGAAATTGCTAAATTGGGAATTGTACTTCAACCCAGAACAAAAAATGTGCTTTGACGGGCACTAAATAACTTTCCCAGCTACAACAGGACAGCGGTAACGAGAGATTTAGAGGGATTTAAATTTGAGGCCTAGTATTTAGGCGCTGGGTCACCGGTATGGATTTAGTGACAGAATTAGACTTGGAAATGCACAGAAGCGTGTGTGTGAAGTTATTCTGAATGACCCTATGTGCACCTTCAATATTATATACCCTTTTAGGGATAGATTTCAAATAGCTCTGATATAGCAGAAACCACTAAATTATGAAATTGCTAAATTGGGAATTGTACTTCAACCCAGAACAAAAAATGTGCTTTGACGGACACTAAATATCTTGCCCAGCAACAACAGTACAGCGGGTAACGAGAGATTTAGAGGGATTTAAATTTGAGGCCTAGTATTTAGGCGCTGGGTGCACAGGTATGGATTTAGTGACAGAATTAGACTTGGAAATACACAGTAAGCGGTGTGTGTGAAGTTATTCTGAATGACCCAATGTGCACCTTCAATATTATATACCCTTTTAGGGATAGATTTCAAATAGCTCTGATATAGCAGGAAACCACTAAATTATGAAATTGCTAAATTGGGAATTGTACTTCAACCCAGAACAAAAAATGTGCTTTGACGGACACTAAATATCTTGCCCAGCAACAACAGTACAGCGGTAACGAGAGATTTAGAGGGATTTAAATTTGAGGCCTAGTATTTAGGCGCTGGGTGACAGGTATGGGTTTAGTGACAGAATTAGACTTGGAAATACACAGTAGCGGGTGTGTGTGAAGTTATTCTGAATGACCCAATGTGCACCTTCAATATTATATACCCTTTTAGGGATAGATTCCAAATAGCTCTGATATAGCAGGAACCACTAAATTATGAAATTGCTAAATTGGGAATTGTACTTCAACCCAGAACAAAAAATGTGCTTTGACGGACACTAAATATCTTGCCCAGCAACAACAGTACAGCGGTAACGAGAGATTTAGAGGGATTTAAATTTGAGGCCTAGTATTTAGGCGCTGGGTGACAGGTATGGGTTTAGTGACAGAATTAGACTTGGAAATACACAGTAGCGGGTGTGTGTGAAGTTATTCTGAATGACCCAATGTGCACCTTCAATATTATATACCCTTTTAGGGATAGATTCCAAATAGCTCTGATATAGCAGGAACCACTAAATTATGAAATTGCTAAATTGGGAATTGTACTTCAACCCAGAACAAAAAATGTGCTTTGACGGACACTAAATATCTTGCCCAGCAACAACAGTACAGCGGTAACGAGAGATTTAGAGGGATTTCAATTTGAGGCCTAGTATTTAGGCGCTGGGTGACAGGTATGGGTTTAGTGACAGAATTAGACTTGGAAATACACAGTAGCGGGTGTGTGTGAAGTTATTCTGAATGACCCAATGTGCACCTTCAATATTATATACCCTTTTTGGGATAGATTTCAAATAGCTCTGATATAGCAGGAACCACTAAATTATGAAATTGCTAAATTGGGAATTGTATTTCAACCCAGAACAAGAAATGTGCTTGAACGGACACTAAATAACTCGCCCAGCTACAGCACTAGGGACAGATTTAGCTGGATATAAATTTGAGGCCTAGTATTTAGGCGCTGGGTGACCGGTATGGATTTAGTGACAGAATTAGACTGGGATATGGCCAAAAAATAAACAGACTATTGCTGGTTAAATGCACTTGGTGTGACAGCTTCACCCTGATGTAGGCTTTAGCCAAAAAACAACCACACCATTGAGGGTTAAATGCACTTGGTGACAGGCGCAGCTTGCCCCTGATTTTGTATATGGCCAAAAAATGAACAGACTATTGCTGGTTAAATGCACTTGGTGTCACAGCTTCACCCTGATGTAGGCTTTAGCCAAAAAACAACCACACCATTGAGGGTTAAATGCACTTGGTGACAGGCGCAGCTTGCCCCTGATTTTGTATATGGCCAAAAAATGAACAGACTATTGCTGGTTAAATGCACTTGGTGTGACAGCTTCACCCTGATGTAGGCTTTAGCCAAAAAACAACCACACCATTGAGGGTTAAATGCACTTGGTCGCAGCTTGTGCTGGCGCACCACAAGACACAAAATGGCCGCCGATCACCCCAGAAAAATGAGACTGACAAACGGTCTGTGCAGCCTAAAAACAGTGAGCAATTGAGGATCAGCAGCTCAATGATCCACAGCTGCAGATCGATCAGTTAATCAAGTCCTTTGGAGGAGTTAATCTGCCTAATCTCGCCCTACTGTCGCAGCCGCAACCTCTCCCTACGCTAATCAGAGCAGAGTGACGGGCGGCGCTATGTGACTCCAGCTTAAATAGAGGCTGGGTCACATGGTGCTCTGGCCAATCACAGCCATGCCAATAGTAGGCATGGCTGTGATGGCCTCTTGGGGCAAGTAGTATGACGCTTGTTGATTGGCTGCTTTGCAGCCTTTCAAAAAGCGCCAAGAAAGCGTCACAAAAGCGCCAAGAAAGCGACGAACACCGAACCCGAACTTTTACGAAAATGTCCGGGTTCGGGTCCGTGTCACGGACACCCCAAAATTCGGTACGAACCCGAACTATACAGTTCGAGTTCGCTCATCCCTAATAGTAACTCAAAGCTTGTCTCCACTAAGACACTTTTACTGCGTTTGTGCGTGTATAAATATGTGCACTGCTCCAGGGGCGGACTGGGAACTTAAAGTGGCCCTGGAAAAAAAAAAAAACTAAAAGTGGCCCTGTTTTGTGGTGTAGTCCAAATTAATAGAAGGCAGGGCCAACAATATCATATTGTGGCACATTATACCACCCGATAGAGCCAAAAACCACAGTCCATCACAAAATACAGCCAGCAGCACAAAATACATCCCTAAAATTTCCCTGTTAGGTCTACAGGCAATCCGCCCCTGCACTGCTCATTATAATAAAGAGGGCATTATGAGGAACACATCTTGTATGTGTCTCTGTGTTGTGACCTCGAGCTGGCTCACTTAACTTCAGAACTATTAGGAGACCCCATAACATCAGAAGGTCGGTTTGCAACCACATGTACAATAGAGAGAAGCAGGGCAGCTGACAGACAGGGAGAGAGGAGATAGCACCTGTGGCTGTACCTGCTATCAGAAGTGCAGGTGCACCTCAAAAGCAGCTACCTGCAAGCAAATAGTTTCATTTTGCTTCCCCATTTTCACAGAAATCCCATTTTTTTTGTGGGGTTCATTATAACTAAGCAGTATATACTGTATGTGTGTATGTACGGTCACAATTTTTTATTTTTTTTGGGGTGCTTTCAATTTAATTAAGCAGCAAATATACATGATTACTGTAGCAATACCCATGGTGTGGCAGCAATCTACCTGTGTGTATTAAGTTGAAATTGAGCATCAATCCTCAATCGTCCTTTCTCCATTTACATATTTTCAGTTTCCACATGTTGCAATGTAATTTTTGGGGCATTGTTACTTATAATCAAACTAGCATATAGATGTTATTACTACAAGCCACACAGTATAGCTGCAATCTACCTGTCTGTATGAAGGAGAAATTGAGCGTCAAGCCTCAGTCGTTCATTTACATATTTTCAGTTTCCTCATGGTTGGAATTTAAATGTTTTTTTTGGGACTTCAATTTAATTAAATCAGCCTACAGGTGATCAACACCAATATACAGGCCAGCACGCACAAGTGTCTGTAAGGGATAACAAATTTAGGCCTAAATCAGTTTGTTTATTTCTGTGTTCAGAATAATTTTTTTCAATAATTTTTTTCAAACTATCAGCATACAGTATATACATAATTACTACTAGAGATGGCCTTGCGGTTCGCTTGGCGGTCGTTTTGCGGTGAACTCTGCTCGTTAGCGATTCTCCAAACATGCGAACATATGGTGATATTTGCACGCGCCATATTTTTTTGCATAGCAATGAACTTTGACCCATGACACATCCATCAGGTGGGACAGGACAGCCAATTGAGATGTTTCAGCACATGGAAACACCCCCAACCCTATAACAGAACCCGATCTGGCAGCCATTTTACATGTTTTGCACATGTTTTATGTGTTTTGCCAGTGTAGGGAGATGTTGCATTTTGGAGCAGGGACAGTTAGGGACACCAAACGCTAGCTAATAGGGCCACAAAAGTCCTTTTAAGGACTGGTATAGGTGTGCTACTGATAGGGGTGATATAGAGGGGTGTGATATACTTATAATATACTAACATAGAAATTATATTATAGTGTATTTGTATTGTGCAGCATTTGTGTGCGGTTCTCCTGCGATACCGCAGCTCGATAGAGGAACAAATGCTATTGGAGTAACTAATTGCAAAGGGTGTGATATACCTGTTGCCCCCCCAAAAACTGCTTGAGGGCTGCGATATACCTTCTTCCACAAAATCCTGATTGAGGGGTGCTATATACCTGTTTCCGCCAAATACTGATTCAGGGGTGCTATATACCTTCTTCCACCAAATACTGATTGAGGGCTGCGATACACCTGCTTCCACAAAATACTGATTAAGAGGTGCCATATACATGTTTCCGCCAAATATTGATTGAGGGGTTCCATATACCTTCTTCCACAAAATACTGATTGAGGGGTGCCATATACCCTGTTTCCGCCAAATACTGATTGAGGGGTGCTATTGCTTTATACCTTCTTCCACCAAATACTGATTGAGGGCTGCGATACACCTTCCACAAAATACTGATTGAGGGGTGCCATATGCCTGTTTCCGCCAAATACCGATTGAGGGGTGCTATATACCTGTTTGCGCCAAATACTGATTGAGGGATGAATGTATCTCTGGCACACAGTGTCGGTGCCAATATACATCTGACCACACAGACACATGGTCTACAAAACACGGACAGGGAAGGTACATAACTTACTGCCCACTGGGTGAACCTTCTGACGGCTGTCAAGCATGTAACCCGTGGCACCCGTGTGGATTTGGTGTGGCCCAGTGACATAGTGTTGAGTTAGCAGTATCAGGAGGAGGCCACAGAGTGGCAAGGTGACATAGTGTGGAGGTGGCAGCAGCATGAGGAGGCCACGGACTGGCAAGGTGACATACCATAGTGTGGAGGTGGCAGCAGCATGAGGAGGCCACAGAGTGACACAAATGACAGAGCGTGGAGGTGGCAGCAGCAGCATAAGGAGACCTAAGTGGTGAAGTGGCAGCAGCTTCAGGAGACTACAGACCCATTAACAAAGTGGGGAGGTGGGTGGCAATAACAGTACCTGCTGACGATTATGGGTGTAAAAAAGCGCACTTGGCATCAGATGTGTGGCATCAGGCGGGTGACAGCATCAGAGTAGTAGCTGAGGCAGGTAGCCAGAAGAAACCGGTCTCTTTTGTCAAGGTTTGGGTGAGGCAGCATGGATGATCTAATCTGATGCATCAGGCATTGGTGGGTGGAAATCCTGGCTAATCCACATCTGATTCATCTTGACAAAGGTCAGTCTCTCCACATTTTGGACAGGCAAGTTCTCCTTGGGGTAACTATGGCCCCTGCCGCACTAAACACCTGCTCTAATGCCACACTACTGGATAGGCAGGACAGCTTTTCTAGGGCAAACTCGGCCAGTTGCGGCCACAAATCCAGTTTGGCTGCCCAGTAGTCCAGCAGATCTTTAATGTGGGGTGGCAGGGTGCTGTCCAAGTATGCCACCACCTGCTGGTTCAGGTTCTGCTCCAGGTCTAACTGCTGCTGCTGGTGAGTGGTTTCTTCACTAGGCAGGTTAAGAAAGCTGCTCATCATCGACTCTAGACTCAACATCGAAGTTACAGAGGGGAATACTCCTGTCCGCTTGGTTCATCAAGAAATCGTTTATGGCCTTTCTCTGTTCATATAGTCGGTCCAACATGTGGAGGGTGGAATTCCAGCGATTGGAAATGTTGCATATCAGCCTTTGTTGGGGGACCCCGTTCTGCCGCTGCAGCTCAAGGAGGGTGTGCTTGGCGGTGTATGAGTGGCTGAAGTGCATGTGCAGCGGACCACTCCCAGGCGTCTGGGGTATCCCTTGCCCCTTAGGAGGTTTATATGATATATGTCCCTCTTACAGAGCAAGTAGTCGTGATGCCAGTTGCAGTTAAGCAACGAGGACATGGGTTCCCCTTTATAGATCATAGTGTTGGTAGCCAGATGTAGGATTGCCAGAGTGGTGTAGAGTGGCCTACAATCTCTCTGAAGATGTTGTATACACGGTGCTACTGTGCTCCTACCTGGATATCCTTGTATCCCAGAAGTGGTAATCTGAAGCAGTGCAAAAGGATTGATTAACTTGGATGGTGAAGGAAGTAGAATAAATGGAGTCCAGACTTTGTATTAACGTTGAACACAGCTTTACTTGAATAAACGGTAATCCAAACAGTTTCCAGACTTTATTTTGGTCATTAGCAGGTATTGGCTAAACTTCTGGCAGGCAAACACTTCTGCAACAACTCAGCTCTCCTATGTAGTAGCTTCCTCAGCTCTGCTATGCTAGCTGGCAAAATAGGAACTTTTCCCTTCTGCTGGAACTTAGCTGTAGCTGTAGTCTGTCTCTTGTGGAAATCCTAGGAAACTTCTTCCTGGCTTCAAGCTTACTTAGCTTGGATATAGGCAATGCAAGCCCAGGAGGGGACATGCAATCATGTAGAACTCACAGGCAGGGCCTGCGGGCCCAGCAGAGCAGACAGCAATCTGCTGGCCAACACACAACCTCCCCTTAGGAAGGGTAAGCTAGACTAACCTCTAACCCTGGGTTCACACTTGAGCGTTTTACAGCGCGTTCCTACGCGCTGTAAAACGCGCAACACATGAAAACCAATGCTTCCCTATGGGGCTGGTTCTCATTTTCGCGTTTTACAGCGCGTTTGAACGCGCTGTAAAACGCCTGACGCTCAAACAAGTACAGGAGCTTCTTTTGGCGCGTTTGACGCGCGTTTGGGCCATAGACTCTTTGGATAACACTGCTGTCAATCACCCAAACGCGCGTCAAACGCGCGTTTACTATTACAAAAAACGCGCATAAAAACGCGCGACAAAAACGCGCATAAAAACGCGCGACAAAAACGCGCATAGAAACGCGCGTTTGAGAAACGCTTAGGTGTGAAACCAGGGTAACTCCTCCCTCTCTAGAGAGGGGAATAGAATGGAAGAAGGGTTCCATTCTATCTAACACAGCTCTGCACAGATTGCCGCCATCTGCTGGTGAAGCAGGCACATTACATGTAAATAGCAATTAGCAAGGGAATACATAAACACAGGAATGGCAATAAATATAGGAGATAACACATGATGCACCAACAAAGATAGTGGGGGGGGGGGGTGTCCCAAAAGAGGTGGTAATGCCACTCTGGGGTATTACACATGCAAAGTTTCATAGCAATTTTTAGGATGTCTTGCAGATGGTTGGACGACTTTAGGAACTGCTTGACAACCAAATTGAACAAGTGCACCATGCAGGGCGCATGGCTCAGCCCTCCTTGACGCAGCGCCGACACCCTGTTCTTCCCGTTGTCAGTCACCATGATTCCGATTTTGAGTTGTCGCGGAGAAAGCCAGGATGGTGGTGGAGCCTTGATTGCCTGAAATCAGGTGTGTGCCACTGGGTGATGCAGAGGTTGCTGCATGCATGGCATTGTGGGCGATACCTCATTCCCAGAGTTCTTTGCCCCATGTCCTAACATGTGCAGCAGCCATTTTTAGGAAAAAGCGTGAGGAAATTTGGATTCGGTGCGAATCAAATTTTTCCTGAAATTCGGATCGAATTCCACTTCGTCGACTTCTATTTTCTCATCTCTAATCATTGCATAGATCAAACTATAAAAATTTTGGGGGTGGAGGGTGGTTAACTTTCTTCAAGGCGCAGAATACATGTACGTTATTACTATATCAATACCGCCATTTTTTAATAGTTTAGGCCAGTGATGGTGAACCTTTTAGAGACCGAGTGCCAAACTTCAACCAAAAACCCACTTATTTATCGCAAAGTGCCAACACGGCAATTTACCCTGAATACTACAGTCCAATATACTACATCTTCTATGTACTTTATCATTTGGCTATAATAACCTGCCTACATTTAGTGCGCTGCTTGTGCTGTACATAGTGCGCCCTGCTCTGATGAATGGTGGGTAAAGTCTAAGGCATATTGGTATGCCTTAGACTTTTTCCAGGGTGCGGGTGCTCACAGACAGGGCTCTGAGTGCCGCCTCTGGCACCAGTGCCATAGGTTCGCCACCACTGGTCTAGGCAATGCTGGGACCTGCATCATGCCACGAATGCCTGAGGATCAGTTCCGAAGTTTCCAAGCGGTTTAATAAAAATAAAAAATTTGCCCCCTCATTAAATTTTTCGGAAGGTGCACCAGTGCTGCATAATTTTATTCGATTACAGCATCAATACAGTCCAGGCAAAGCTGGAGCCTACAATGCATCATGACACTGCCACTAATGCCTGAGGGTCAGTTCCGTGTACTCACTTTCCACACATTTGAAATTTTAACATTTTCTTGGTGGTGGGGGAAGCGGGGTTAAATTCATTTGTGTTCGGATCGGCTATCAGAAAGGTGTCCCTAACCTATCTAACCCTATCTTCAACAAGCAGTAGAATTGTGCCGTAACTGCTGCTGTAGGGCAGCCTAAAGGGGCCAAAAAGCATGGACCTTATTTAGAGTAAATATATACATACCATTACGATGCCCGCTTTGAACGCCGAAAACTCTGCCCGATGAAGGTGCGGAATATACCGTACATATCAGCGACTTCTATATACCTTACCTCTTTGTCACGTGCCGTTGTTTTAGGAGGTAGCTAAAGTTGATGTTTTGAAAGAGCGGACGGTAGTCAGAAACGATTTACCCCTATGTTGACGATCATATGAACATATTGCAAGGAGGTCTGAACCCGGGAGCTGCGGACTGAAATAACAATGGTGAATGTGATGGAAGACTTAATGAAGTCCAACCATTCGCTAAGGGCCCTGCTCGGACACCAACTATTGCTGGTAGCAAATACTACACCTATACTTATCCCCCAGGCCACTGCTTAAATTCTTTCTTATTATTAATAAAGGACCCAAAAACTTAGAGGATGGCATATGCCGCTTAACTCTGATAATGGATCGGGACGTAATCGCCTGTAGTCGTGACAGGACTTATTAACCTGTAGTCGTGCCATGATTTCGTAATCGCCTGAAGACGTGACAGGACTTATTAACCTGTAGACGTGACAGGATTTCGTAATCGCCTGAAGACGTGACAGGATTTCGTAATCGCCTGAAGACGTGACAGGATTTCGTAATCGCCTGAAGACGTGACAGGATTTCGTAATCGCCTGTAGTCGTGACAGGATTTCGTAATCGCCTGTAGTCGTGACAGGATTTCGTAATCGCCTGTAGTCGTGACAGGACTTATTAACTGCCAGGCGCGAGAGACCCTAATGGCGGGGCCAGGCGTCTGCGAGGGAAGAAATGTAACCTGAAGGAAAGCAGCTATGTTCATTAGGAGAACGGTATCAGAGCGGTGCACTGACTGCCCCCGAGAAAATACTGAGTAACCATGATGTAGCAATGAAAAGAAAAATGCGGCCTTAAGTGGAAGCCGAAGTGATGTATGAACAGGTGGGTGAACGCAGCTCTGGATGTGAGTAGTGCCTGAAACATGGTATGGGCCCAGCTGTGAGCATGAAGAGCACTGTATAACGCAGCTGTGAATGCAATCTGAGATAACAGGGTATCAATGTTATGCAACAGCAACTCATGAACGCAGCTCTAGTGGTGAACAGAGTATAAATTGTAAATGCAGACACATGGACATAGCTATGAAGGTAACACCCCCACATAATGCTGCAGGCTTTTATTTTTTATTTTTTTTCGGGATGGTCACCACAGCACCACCAAAAAAGAAAAACAAAAAACAAAACATAAACATGTATGAACATGAACCTTGAAGCAACGACAATAAGGCAACATATGATGCACCTATACCCCAGCACAGAACCGCTGACACATGCGTGCCCATAACATACAGTTTATAGATAAACCACTCTTACCTATAGGAGCATCAGAACTCAAATGCGGGCGCCTCGACTGATCTGCGTGGGTCCCCACGTGCAGACCCCTGGTATACATACCCCAACTCCTTGCATGTTTGGCATTAGCTACGGATGTGCCCCTGCATGTTAAAAACACTTTTTTTTTTTTTTTTTTTTAATAGAGGAAACCTGCGACCATACCTACACCAGGCGCCTGCTAGGCCAACAACTATATGCAATGACCCCCAACAAGCCCCTAGACAGCCGAGCATTCCCTAGACCGTTAGCACCCCGCTCTGCTTTGAACCAGAGTACTGCGCATCGCATGCCGCCCTGTAGGCACCATGCCATCAAATGCAATACCACAGCATTTTTTATTTTTATTTTTCCTTACCATTGATATAAAACACAGCGTGCATGACTTGAACCAACTAACAACCCTCATTCAACCATTTAGCGCCCGACTCTGCTACATCTCAGAGCGCTACATGTCGCGGACCGCAGCGTTGGTCCCGTGCAAACCACTCCGATCCTACCGTGAATACCAGCGCCCTGCTAAGACATTCTGCCATCGCCCAGCCGTAAGGAGCCTCCACACCATGCTGCTGTATCCTAGCGCTGACTCACAGGTAGTGAAATCAGCTGACCCGTCGTCAGCCTAGGCCTACAGGAGCCTATAAATAGCCTAGTACCCACCCAGCCTGGCCTCACAGGTGCAAGTAAGTAGCCGTGTAATCAGCCTCTCCTCTCACAAATACAGCAAAATACTAGTATTTTGCTTAACACTTAAGTCACAGCATAAATGTACATGATGACTGTATTAATACAGAAATTTTCTCACAGTCCAGGCAGGCTCAATATGATCAATAGACCTCTTCTTGCTGCCCGTGCCCCATCTTGCCACTCTTTGGCCTCTTTCACACGGGCGTGAGTTTTTTTGCCCTGATAAGAGCCTGGGTGCGTTGCGGGAAAATGCGCGATTTTTTCTGCGCAAGTGCAAAACATTGTCATGCGTTGCACTCGCGTGAGAAAAATCGCGCATGTTTGGTACCCAAACCCGAACTTCTTCATAGAAGTTCGGGCTTGGGATTGATGTTCTGAAGATTGTATTATTTTCCCTTATAACATGGTTATAAGGGAAAATAATAGCATTCTGAAAACAGAATGCATAGTAAACCAGCGCTAGAGGGGTTAAAAAAAAATAAAAAATAATTTAACTCACCTTAGTCCACTTGCTCGCGAAGCCCGGCATCTCCTTGTGTCTCCGCTGCTGATGAACAGGACCTGGGGTGAGCTGCTCCATTAAATACAGGTTAAGGACCTTCGATGACGTCACTCCGGTCATCACATGGTATGTCACATGATCTTTTACCATGGTGATTCACCATGGTAAAAGATCATGTGATGACCGGAGTGACGTCATCGAAGGTCCTTAAGCTCTATTTAATGGAGTAGCTCACCCCAGGTCCTGTTCATCAGCAGCGGAGACACAAGGAGATGCCAGCTTCGCGAGCAAGTGGACTAAGGTGAGTTAAATTTTTTTTTATTTTTTTTTAACCCCTCTAGCGCTGGTTTACTATGCATTCTGTATTCAGAATGCTATTATTTTCCCTTATAACCATGTTATAAGGGAAAATAATAATGATCGGGTCTCCATCCCGATGGTCTCCTAGCAACCATGCGTGCAAATCGCACGGCATCCGTACTTGCTTGCGGATGCCATCCGATTTTCACACACCCCATTCACTTCTATGGGGCCTGCGTCACGTCAAAATCGGAAAATATAGAGCATGCTGCGATTTCAACTGAACGCACAAGTGATGCGTTAAAAACATCGCTCATGTGCACAGCCCCATAGAAATGAATGGGTCAGGATTTAGTGCGGGTGCCATACGTTCGCCGCACGGATAGCACCCGCACGGAAAACTCGCCCGTGTGAAAGGGGCCTTTCTGTCTGTCTGTCTACTTACCATAACATTGTGTATGGCTGCTGCTGCGGCCTGCATCATAACACTAATGCTACTTGCCATCCATCACATTACTTTAAGAATTTTTTTTACTCATAACCCCTATGTTTTTGAACATCTGCCCCTGATCAGTGGACAATTTTTGGAAGCTTTGGAATATAAAAGAAAACATGATACGTGTCCCAGCCTGGTGTGTTTTTATGTATTTTATGTTTGTTAATGCCATCAAATGTGCATTTACCTATAGCTATCTATGTCAGAGTCACTCAGACATCATTTACTATTGCTGTCATTGCATGCCAGAGCTTGGAGAGGTAAGAGGGAGGAGGGGGAAAAAACATTTAAAAAAAATTAAAAGCGATAACAAGTTTTCCTAAAAATTAAGAGTCCTAGGAGGCTAGAGAGGGCTATATACTAACTTTCAGGGCAATTGGAACAACTATGGTTCGGCCCAAATTGATTCGGGTATGAACCAAACTTTTTAAAAAATTTGGTGAACTGGACCTGAAATAAATCTTGACTGGTTCACTCATCTCTACTCTGCAACTTAGTACACTGGCACATGGAGAGGGTTGGATAAAAGAATCAAAGACTAATCAGTGTACCGCATGGTATGTAAGACTACCGGTAGGCAGAGCAGCCAACCATAAAAACCCCCTCTCCCCTCCCCCTTTTATCTAAATTCAACCTACCCCAAAGAACCACGCATGACACCTTCATGTTGGGTGGTGATCGGCCACAGCTCTCTTTATTTATTTATTTGTTAAACCGTAACATCACAAAACCAAGAGCCTTAAAAGTGCTCCAAACCACCGACACATGGCGCGGTATGCCGACCGCTGGACTCCGAGCGGGCATGTCCACCCTTTACACTTCACTATGTCTTCTGACTGTCTCCAAACCACCACGGAGGAGCCCGCTGGCCTCCACTGGGCTCCGACCACCACCCAACAAAACATTGCTTGTGCCACCTCATCCTGCACCCAGAGAAGAAAATATCAAGACCAATATCGGATAGGTGTACTCCGTCTGGCCGCATCAATGCTCGATTGTCGCCTGATGCCTATAAAATGGGAAATACCAAGATTGTTGGGGGGGATTTCAACTCTGTGGTCAGGGGTGGTGAGGACAGAAGACGAGTAGGAGACAGGACTGGGATTGACGGACCCCAAGATAAAAAGATGCAACCTCTTATGGGAGGGGCTGGTCTGGTAGACCCATGGCGCCAATTACATCCTGATGATCGGAGTTTCACTTTTTACTCAAACTCACAGTCCTCATGGTCACGGATTGATTATATTCTTATTTCTCACTCACTGTCACAGAGGGTGGAGGGGGCCGAGATTGGTGCTATGGTTATATCAGATCATGCTCCTATAACACTAGATCTTGCTGAGACATTTCCAAAAGGAGTAGACTATATCTGGCGCTTCCCCTCGTATTTGTGTACGAGAGAGGACTTTGTGGAGAAGTTGTCTATTTGGTCGGAGGAATTCAAATCTGATAATGAGGGACATTTGGGAGACCCGCAGTTGTTTTGGAACACGGCAAAAGTGGTGATAAGAGGAAGGATTATGGGATATGTGAGCAATTTTAAGAAACAGGCACATCTTTCCTTTAAGGAAGCGAGCCAGAAGGTCAGGGAGGCCTATTCGGAATTTTTGAGTAGCCCGTCGGAGGCTCACAAACAAAAATGGGTCACTGAGCGTCAAAACTTTGAGAAATGTGTGAAAGAAAGGGAGTCTCTGAGGCAATCAGAAATGGAGGCGAAATTGTATAAATTTGGTAATAAGTCAGGGAGGTTACTAGCTAACCTAGCCAAAGGGATGAGGAGTCCCCAGTATATAACTTGCTTGGCGGATAAAGACGGAATATTGAGCCACGACCCAGCTACAATTAGTGGCATAGTGGGCTCATACTATGAAGCATTATATAAGGATGAGGGGACGGGTGACTTGACAAACACTATATTGGACAGGGTAAAACTACCGAAACTGTCTGAGGAACAACTCCTTACTCTAAATTCGGACATAATGTTACAGGAATTGCAGGAAACCATGAGACACCTGAGTAATTCCAAAGCTCCGGGCCCGGATGGATTTACCGGGGAGTTCTACAAAGCTGTGTTACCCCAGGTGTCTCCGGTTCTACTGGAATTATTTAATGGAGTATTCCAGGGTCGTATGAGATTGGATAATGAAAACATGTCGTATATAAAGCTGCTACCCAAACCAGGGAAAGATCCCATGTCACCGGGTTCTTATAGACCCATCTCGCTAATAAATGTAGATGCGAAATTATTGGCAAAAATTGTAGCGGACCGTCTGGCAACAGTCCTCCCCCAGTTGGTGGGGAGGGAACAGGTGGGATTTGTGAAAGGCAGGTCGGCAGTAACGAACATAAGAACTGTCTTGACGGTCCTGGATCGGGTCCAGAATCTTCATGTTGAGGGGGAATCTCCAGCCATGCTCACCTTGGATGCGGAAAAGGCATTTGACAATGTGCGGTGGGCATGGCTGGGAGCAGTATTGGATAGGATGGGGTTCCAAGGGGCTTTCAGGACGTATTTATCCCAAATGTACCAGAACCCGAGAGCGAGGGTGTATACCCAAGGTTTTTTATCTAAACCCTTTCAGCTGCAAAAGGGCACTCGACAGGGATGTCCACTGTCCCCACTCCTATTTAATTTAGCGCTAGAACCACTGGCCAGGAGATTATGTGATTCTAGTGTCTTTGAGGGTATCAAAGTGGGGGGATATCAGGCAACAGCGGCATTGTTCGCAGATGACATAATTCTATTTATGGCCCGCCCGGAACAACAAATAGGAAGGGTGATGGACTTCCTTAGTGAATTTGGGAAATACTCGGGGTATTCAGTAAATAGGACTAAATGTGAAGTGCTCCCCTTGGCACGAGGAGATGATGGGAGAAATATTGACACTAGGAAATTTGGTATAGCCAAACCATCGACACAAATTACCTATCTGGGGATCAAAATAGGGAAGTTGCCGCATTCCTTATATAGGTTGAACTATCCACCCTTGTTTGCAAAAATTAAAAAAGATTTGGATAGGTGGAAGGATTTGCCCTTGTCTTTAATGGGCAGGTGCCAATTGATAAAGATGATGGGGGCGTCGAAGCTAATGTATCCCCTGCAAACGATTCCGGTCCTCCTACGTCACGCTGATATAATGGATCTGGAGAGGAAATTTACTCAATTCCTGTGGAGGGGTAGGAGGGCGAGAATAGCGCTAAAAAAGTTAAAACTTAGGAAGGAGCAGGGGGGTCTCAATTTTCCAGATTTGCGAGGCTATAATCTAGCATGCCTTAGTCGGCACATACTGGATTGGGTCAACAAGACTGCTTTTTATTCCAACTTACGAGTGGAGAGTCAGCTAGCATCACCGTGGAATCTGGCAGCACTAATGCATACTAAAATATCGAAACTGCCAGTTATAGCGAAGAGGTCTCTTATTCTTAGGGACACAATTATTACATGGAAAATTGTGAGGAAATTGTGGAACTTGCCATATTTGTTCTCCAAGCATCTACCGTTACAGGGTAATCCCAACTTCCCTCCTGGTTACAGTGAGAAATCCTTTCAAGAGTGGGCGCATAAAGGAGTGACTAAGGCAGGAGATTTGTTCCATGTGAAGGAAACTAGATGGGCATCGCTGGGTGAGCTAACAGAGAGGTGGAATCTTCAGAAGCCGGCACAGTTCCAATATATACAGGTTCTTAGCTACATGAAGAGTGTTATCAGTGATTTGGCCAAGGAGGGGCAGAGAAACAAATTTGATTCCCTTTTAGGGCATAAGTGTAGAATGTCCATTTCAGAAATTTATATGACACTAAGGACAACCTGGGAGGAACAGTTAGCAGTTAATTTGTTTAAAAAATGGGAGAATCAGTTGGGGGTTGGGGAACTGGAATCGATTGCCAGAACAGGTATTCAGGCGCTCTATAAAGCGGTACCAAGCGAACAGATGAGAGAAACCCACTTCAAGATTGTACATAGGGCTATCTATGGATTTAATTTACCGCACTCCCCAGCTAAACCAGATAGGATGACTGCGTGCCCAAAGTGCAACACGTCGGGGACAGACCTGTTCCACGGAATTTGGTCTTGCCCTAGTCTGAGGAGCTTCTGGTCTCAAGTGCTTACAACTTTGAGAAAGCTAGGCAATAAACGCAGGGAATTATCGCCCCTTTTGGTTATATTTCAGGCAGAGGGACAGCAATCATCTGAAGAGGGAGGAGACAGCGAGAGGAAGGGCCTGAATGTACTCGAGCATAAGATGATGTTAGAGGCTAAGAGATGCATATTAACACAGTGGCTATCGGCAGACATCCCTAGTGTGGAGATGTGGTTGAATAGAGTGAGACGCTTATTTCATCTGGAGTGGTGCGAGGCTGTGACCAGGAAAGAATTGCTGGGAAAAAAATTGTACAAGGTATGGAGGGGGTTCATGCTGCAGTTCATTCCCAATTCAGAATATCCTCGGTTGATGGGACCCTTCAAACTTACAGCGTGGTATCTGCAAGAGGACCTAAAGAGCCAGCTAGGGGTTTTGAGAGTGTGAAAAAAACTGAAATAAAAAGGTTTTAAGTGAAGATAGTGAGATGTTCCTGGTGACCGAGATGTTCCGATTAGACAAAAAAGAGGATGGGAAAGGGGGAGGGGAATACAGGGGAGGGAGTAAGGGGACAGGGGGAAAAGGAACTAGGCAGTGTTAAAGCAAATTGATGTGCTATTGATTTGTTGTGACAAAGATTGGTCTCCAGCCGGATTGGCTATTTGTAAAACCGAAGTGTCTAAAGGTTAAATGTTAGCTTTTATGTATATGGAATATTTTGGATATTATGGGGGGGGGGGGGGGAGGGAGAGGGAATTAAAGGGGAAAAAATGGGAGGAAAGAGAATGCATACATGTCATGATCAAAATGTCAAATATATGTCTGTATGCATGTATCTACTTTTTTTCCCAAAATAAAAGTTTATTTAAAAAAAAAATGGGAAATACGGGAGTTAACCTTCCTGCGGCCATTCTCCATGGCCTCCGAATCCCTAGCGCCATGCCAAAACACGCGGGGGATGATCTCCGACCATACAAGTACTATTCCTGGAAAAGGGAAGATAGCCGTTCCATGTCAGAACACATTAAGGTCATGAGCTCAGCGAGCCGCAAGGAGAGACCTGCAAATTTCCGCTGCCTGCGAAAGAACCAAAAACCAATGGAGGCCCTGAATGCCCTTCCAAAAAACGTCAATCTCCCGAAAGCCCGGGGTCTGGCAGTCGGCATATGAATAATCGCTGATCCAAGCGGCTGGGTGTGAAATCCCTGTGAAATACAGCATAAACAGCACAATAACTTGAAATTAAATTATTGTTTTGTGTTTGTTTTTTGGAACGAGACAAACCCCGAGGATTAACCCACCCGCAAGAGGTCAAGGTGGGCATAGCTCACCAAGCCCTGCCCTGGCTGCCTCGGTCACTGCACCAATCCGGAACAAATGCGTTCTGAAAACTCGGGCTTCAAAAAAGACGACTGAAAGAAAGAGTTTGAAAATCGCAGAGAATGGAAACTTCATAAAGGGGGGGGGGGGGGAGGGGGGGCAGATCAGTAGGACAAAAAATTACTCCCGCCGTGGCAAAATTTACTATATTCCTTGACTAATTAAACTGGGCAAGCGGAGTCCGAGATAGGGTGGAGCAGGATCCATGCTCCCCTGCCGAACATGTCCATCTTAGAGTGTCGAATCCTGACCCGTACCACTCCATTACTTAAGGAAACATCATTGAAAATTAGCAGCTGCTAGCCACTCACCCCAGGCCTTACCATGTTCTCTTCAAATTGCCGTAGTAACAGAAGAGGACATCAAGGACATTGAGTGCTGCCCACCAGCCTCCAGAGGTGTGGTGGGCATGGTACGCCATCCTGGTCCGCTCCCGGAAGGAGGGCCCGAAACTCTATGTGCTGTCCAAGTCGCCCGAGTAACTGAAGAGGAGATCACTCCTGCCAATGAAAAAGAAAAAGCATTAGCAATAAGGTTAGAAGAGCCGGGAACGTGACGGGACCTTAGGAAGATGTTAAATTTGAGTCAACGCTACACCAAATGTCGCAAAAGCCGAGAAAAAACCCTGCCCATAGGCATAGCTCTGGAGGCAAAAACCAATAACTCTAGTAGGGATTGTATTTGATGTAGCGCAACCTTTGTGGCTGAAACAAATCGTCATTCATGCCGGACAGCATGAAGAATTTATCCCTGGACAACCGGAAAACCATAGCAACCGTATCAATCTTGATACCCAAGAATGACAGGCACGTTAGGGGACCCTCTTCTTAACAGGGGACACTGGAACGCTGAAGCATTACATAAGCTCGAGAAAAGTGTTCAGAAGGTAACGACAGGAACTGCCTGAATCAGGGGCAACAAATAAAATCATACGGATAGTGAATAATGGATCGAGAACAGTCCTGGTGAACCAGGAGGAGGCAAAAGGCAGACTAGATATCCGACTTCGCCAAAAGGGCGGCCCCCGGCCAACCTTACTGACCAAGGCAACAGCCCAATCGAAGGACACCTAGGACACTGATGCATCCTCAGGAAGGATGGCATCATTAACCGAGGTACCCTTTGGGTGAGAAAGGTGATGGATCAAATGAAATTTACCTGATTCCTTCTTTGGAATGACACCGAGGGGTGAAACAGAGATTTAGGAAAGGCGGGGGATTAAAAGGGGGTTCTTTATCCTACCCATGAAAACCTCTTTAAACATTTATTGCATCTGGATGCTCCCAAGCCATTTTAAGGTTATGTGCAAAAACTGGTAACCTGCTAAAAACGAAAGGGATACAAAACTCGAAAGTGAAACCAAAACAAAGCTGGGCAGCATCCGGTTTATTGGGGTAGAGGTCTAGCCAAGGGGCCATCTCGGTGACAGGCACAGGGGTCTTTTGGGTCACCGGCATAGCGGGCTTCTGGAATTTGGCCAGATGGTGGTTACATCGAATGGCAGCATGGGGGCCTCCACAAGAGGAGCACTCGTGCTTGTACTTACAAAGGCATGTGAAACGGCAATGACCCCTGTTGAACAGCTGACAGGCTCCAGAGCGACGGGCGGCCTCCGATCCTGCTGCTGAGTAGACTCCGGTACCAGAGGCCATTCCGGGAAAAGATATAACATCTGACGGAGCCAGACATCGGTGGCCTCTAACCCCCCCCCCCCCCCCCCCGATACTAGGTTAAAGTACCAACCACATTATACCTCCACCACACGGAGCCCGCGTGAGCCTTATAGGCACCGTATATGGAGTCCTGATAAATAGATAGTTCTGAACAGCAATCCGGATGCCGCTGACCCCCTAACGCAACCTAATAGTGCAAAGGCTTGTAACCAATTGTTCATGGTCCTAGCAACCCAGGGACTACGTAAATTGTGTATTTTTATTTGTTTTGAGCCGTCACTCCTTGTCAACAGTGTGCTGGTCTATCGTCACTAAGGACCAGATATCAATGTAAAGATTGGCCCATATATTTTCTTTTACCTCTTCTGCCAAATGAGCCCCAAGCGAGCTGACCGCACAGAAGAACTAGTCCTTATGCAACCCGGCTAAAACAGGAGGGTGGTTTTTGTAAAGAGGTAAAGGAGAGGAGGGGGAGACTGAAATCTATCTAGGACAGCCCAAGGACTGTAACAACTGTAGAACCCTGGCCACCCGCCTCCCACGCCCCTGTATACTGAAACTCACCAGACGAAGCAGGTCCCTGAGGCACTAGAGGAATCGCGGATGTGGTCACTGATGGAGCCGGCGCTGGAACCGCCGACGGACAGGGCGGAGGTCAAACCAGGCTGGAGGCCCTGGAACGGACAGGCTCCCGCCTCTTGCAGCTTGTGTGTGACACCGAACCAGACTCCCCAGATTCGCCTGACGAGACATCCGAGGATGACGGTGAGTGCAATCTTGAGGATCCGGAGCACTGTCTACTCCCAGAATCCCATGGACGGCATAGAGACTGGTGCCTGTGAGAAACACGACGTGCCCGATGCCTGCACTCCAAAGTTTATGAGGTAGGCGATCGGCGTCCACGTCTCCAAGGAACAGCGGCGGGGGGAAGGAATAAAATGGGCAGCCTGCAGGGGAGCGCAGTGTGCTGCTATAGAGGAGGGCTTTATGGTGCAAGACGCACCAAAAGTGCAACACCTGAAAATCCCCCTTTTCCCCTTATCGTGAAATGGGAGGGAAGAGGCCAAAACAAAGAGGGATGAGAGGAAAAATGGGGGGTATATCCCCTAAACTATAGATGCAAGAGGAGGGGAGAGGAACCCAAATTCCCAGCAGGGGCAACCCAAACGGGAAGAGCCACCCGCCATCCCATAACACTCATCGTACCCGGTCAGGCCCTCTCCAGGAACCATATGCTGCTCTGGAGGGAAGAAATTTAGGGGAGAATGCATGTATCAAATGACATGAAGAATGATTTTTGTATGGATTATTTAAGAATCCAGGAGGAAGAAACCTCTGTGAGCCTTAGTATAAAATTGGAGAATACAGAGTTATGCTATAGACCTATGACTAGCTAGGGGCACCATATTACAAATCCGTAAAAACGTGCCATGTGCTGGAGGTCTTTATGATAAAAAAAAATATGTGGAATAAATCTGATTTTACTATAACGCTCTGCAAGCTGTACAACTGCGTGGAAATATATGTCTCTCTTGCATCAGAGCACACCTAAATTTGACTATCCATCATATCAATGCCCATTTATGACAGAAAGTGTCTTTGCTAGTTATACTACAAAGTGTAATGTGCACTTCTTCTTGTTGAGCAGTCATTGCTTCTCATTTAATGAACCTGATATAGCTCTAAACTGCTCATCATCCCTGAGTTTGGTCATATTGTGCACAATTATAGACAGCGCGCCTTACCTCCATCACAATCCCAAAGCATATACAGTGACTCAGTGGATCACTGCTAAAGGTTAACTGTTTGTAAGAAGTTAAATGTTGTGATTTAATCAGGGCCGTCTTTAATATTGATTGGACCCTGGGCAAGAGGGAGAACACAAGTGCTGCTGCCGCATTCATGGGTCCATACTTTATTAACTAAGTAGCAGGACATGTAGGGCATACATGTGGGACGTCCCTGCATTTACTATTATTTCTTGGCGCTGCTCTATTGCGCCGCTGTGGCCCCCGTTGCATTCTCCTGCGCTGTATGCTAAGTAACAGCATCGGAACGCCGGGGAGGAGACATCCGCTTTTCTCTGTGGGCGTTACTTCTCACTGGCTGTAGCGCTATCCAATCGCAGCGCAGAACGTCACAGCCAGGGAGAAGATGAGTTTTTTTCTCTCCCTGGCTGTGATGTTCTTACCGTCTGAAGGTGATGAAATCCAGCTCACAGCCATCTGGCAATTGAACATTCTTTTGCACCTGGTAGCCTCCATCACATGGTCTGATATGGGTGTGGCTTACAGTCTGGCTGTGTTCACATTGCATTAGTTGTCCTGCTATGCGGTTGTGTGGAAGCTTGGCTGTGAGCTGGATTACATCACCTTCAGACCTTGTTCACACCATAGGTAGCTTAGTGGTAGGACCCCTTGCCATGCTGAGTGACCGTGACGTGGTGCATGATGGGCTCCGATATCTTCCTGACAGGAATATATTGGAAAAAGTCTCAGCTTTTAATATCTGCTTGTATGACCAGCTAGTATAGTCAGTGGCATATCCGTTTGGTGCACTTTCTTCAGTGATTTATGCACTACATCTACATGTACTATATTATATTGGTTTTGATTTATTGCATCCATAATGACATAAGTTCTTTAACTGGTGTGCCAAATCTTCTCATGCATTGCAATTCAATTTACTTAATTATTATGCTCACTTATATAACGCTGACATATTCCGCAACACCTTACAGACATTAGCATCACACTGTCCCCAATGGGGCTCACAATCTAACTTCCCTATCAGTATGTCTTTGGAGTATTGGGAGGAAACCGGAGAACCCGGAGGAAACCCACACAGACACGGGGAGAACATACAAACTCCATGAGATGTTGTCCTTGGTCAGATTTGAACCTAGGACCCCAGTGCTAACCACTGAGCCACCGTGAATTAAGCTAAAACACTAAGGTCCCTTTCACACGAGCGTGATTTCCGCACGGGTGCAATGCGTGACGTGAACGCATTGCACCCGCACTGAATCCTGACCCATTCATTTCAATGGGTCTGTGTACATGAGTTTTTCACGCAGCCCTGGCCCCATAGAAGTGAATGGGGCTGCGTGAAAAACACATTGCATCCGCAAGCAAGTGCGGGTGCAATGCGTTTTTCACCGATGGTTGCTAAGAGATGTTGTTTGTAAACATTCCGTTTTTTATCACGTGCGTGAAAAACACATCAAAACGCATTGCACCCGCGCGGAAAACACTGAACAACTAAATGCAACCGTAGACAAAACTGACTGAACTTGCTTGCAAAATAGTGCGAGTTTCACTGAACGCACCCTGAACGCATCCGGCCCCAATCCGCAACGCCCGTGTGAAACCAGCCTAAACCTAGGACCCCAGTGCTAACCACTGAGCCACCGTGAATTAAGCTAAAACACTATTATGGAATTGCTATTTGATCAGTTCTCGGATACATTTGAGCAGTTTTACAACAGTAATACTTAGTTCTCCGCCGTAAAAAATAATACTAATTAAAAACAAAAGCCTTCCTGGCAAAGCATGCTGGGGCAGCGCTCCGCCTCAGCTGGACAGGCACACAATAGCGCTGTTGGAATATCTGGTTTTATTTCAGACATGCTCACTGCCTGTTAAAGAAACAAACATGATCCAAATTGACACATGATGTGCGTGTTTTGTGCAACTTTACTGGTGGAGTTTGGTTAGACTCACCTCTTGTTGACCTTGTGCAAGTCACTTCACGTTTCACCACAAAAAGAAAGTTTGTCAGATTCCCTCCGTTTTCTAGAAGTGAAGCAAACAGAGGATGATTTCTCCTAGCAGTAGTATGGAGCACTCCAGGGCAGTACGTTTTTCTTATTGTTTCACTTGGCAGATACCTAGAAACACTCAGAATAAATGCATGTTGATGTGCTGAAGATCATCATGGTCAGCAGGGAAAGTTCCACTGGGATTTTATTTGTCTTCCTTTGGAATGACACATAAAGAATCATACCTGCCAGGAAAATAGTAAAAGCTCGAAGGGAAAATATCTTTTGTCATCTTACATCATTTGTGTATTTATAGCAGACTGGAAAATACATTTAAATAATACTGCTTCTTATGTGCACCATAAAAGAGTGCTAGAGATGTGTTCTTCTGGGAGGGGGGAGATTGATACCTAAAGATATTCAGTACATTCTACCTGACAACAACAAAATGCAGAGAATGTTGGATGGTGTTTAATTGGAGAAAATTATAATATCGATGGGTGGGGGTTAGGGGCATCTGTATGATAAAGGTCAAAGTTGTAGTGCTAGGGCATTGTAGAGATGGTCTCACTTTCATCAAGACTTATGAAATACGTTGATTGTGTATACAGTCAGTGGCGTCGCCAGGGGGGGGGGGCAGAGGGGGCCACGCCCCCCCCCTAAATCACACTGTGCCCCCCCATGTGCCCCCCCCAACTAAAATGTGCCCCCATTCATTTTGGTGTGCTGCAGGCAGGGCTGGACTGAAGCGCTCGTCACAGGTGTGTACTGTACATTTCTTCTAAACTTCGATTCCGTATCCTCTCTCTCCCGGTATGGTAATAAATCAACTACAGGCAGTGCGGGTGGCATGCCTGCTCCTCCCACTAGGCGGCGCAGGCATGTGACGTCACTGTGAGCGCAGCCCACGCACTGCCTGTAGGCTGTATGTACGCTAAGCCTGGCCCTACCGAAGCTAGCTGAGAGAGTAAGGTACTAACTAGAGAATCTTCCTTCCTGATTTAAAAGTTAAAGTTACCGTCTGCAGGATATGGATTACAGTGTTTACTGTTTAGAAATGTTCAAATGTCAAATGTGAGGGACGGGGAGGAGGATCTGTGGTCTGTGGATGACACTGTTATGGTGGGGGCGGGGGGGAATCTGTGGATGACACTGTTATGGTGGTGGGGGGATCTGTGGATGACACTGTTATGGTGGTGGTGATCTGTGGATGACACTGTTATGGTGGGGGGGATCTGTGGATGACACTGATATGGTTGGGGGGGGGGGGACTGTGGATGACACTGTTATGGTGGTGGTGGTGGGGGGGGGTTCTGTGGATGACACTGTTATGGTGGTGGTGGGGGGGGGAATCTGTGGATGACACTGTTATGGTGGGGGGAAGGATCTGTGCCACTCTGTAGATTACACTGTTATAGGGGGATCCCAGGATGACACTGTCATGGGGTGGATCTGTGGGTGACACGTATAGCATAAGATGCTATATACGGTATGGGTCATCCACAGATCCCCCATAGCAGTGTCATCCTGGGACCCCCCCCCCCCTATAACAGTGTCATCTACAGAGTGGCACAGATCCTTCCCCCCACCATAACAGTGTTATCCACAATTCCCCCCCCCCCCCCCCCATAACAGTGTCATCCACAGATCCCCCCCCATAACAGTGTCATCCACAGATCTCCCCCATAACAGTGTCATCCACAGATTGCTCCCCCATAACAGTGTCATCCACAGATTGCTCCCCCATATCAGTGTCATCCACAGATTGCTCCCCCATAACAGTAGAAAATTCAGGGGTTGGCAGCACTACTCATCCCACTCATTTGGGTACTGACCAGGAAATGGCTTACAAGCCAAATGGTGCGCGCAGATAGGGATCCTGGCTGGGGGTCCCAATTCATCCAGACAATTCAATAATCCGCAGCACTCGCCGGTAAATAATGAAAATAGTGGTGATTTATTCACTCAAGCAGCCAGTATACAGTGACGTTTCGACCTCAGTTGGTCTTTATCAAGCAGTCTGCTTGATAAAGACCAACTGAGGTCGAAACGTCGCTGTATACTGGCTGCTTGAGTGAATAAATCACCACTATTTTCATTATTTACCGGCGAGTGCTGCAGATTATTGAATTGTCCCCCATAACAGTGTCATCCACAGATCGCTCCCCCATAACAGTGTCATCAACAGATCCCTCCCCATAACAGTGTTATCCACAGATCCCCCCCAATAAGTGTCATCCACAGATCCCCCCATAATTGTCATCCACAGACCCCCCCATAGCATTGTCATCCACAGATCCCCCCCATAACAGTGTCATCCACAGATCCCCCTCCATTACAGTGTCATCCACAGATCCCCCCATAATTGTCATCCACAGACCCCCCCATAGCATTGTCATCCACAGATCCCCCCATAACAGTGTCATCCACAGATCCCCCTCCATTACAGTGTCATCCACAGATCCCCCTCCATTACAGTGTCATCCACAGATCCCCCTCCATAACAGTGCCATTCACAGATCCCCCCATAACAGTGTCATCTACAGATCCCCCCATAACAGTGTCATCTACAGATCCCCCCATAGGTGTCATCCAGAGATCCCCCCTATAACAGTGCCATCCACAGATCCCCATTCCCCCCCATAAGTGTCACCTACAGATCTCCCCACCCCCATAACAGTGCCATCAGCAGATCATAATGATCTGATGCTCTCAGCATTACTTAATGCTAGGAGCTTTAGGTACTTATGCACTTGGCCAGCAGCTGCGGGCGCTTTCCTGTATTCAGCTGTATCTCTGCCCTCAGTGAACTACAATTCCCGTTGGCTGTCCAGGCATGCTGGAAATTGTAGTTTTGCAATATCTGGAGCTCCACAGTTTGGAGACCACTGCTCTATAAGCTAAAGCAGTAGATGGGGGTCTGACCACTGGGGCCCCCACCAATCCTGAGAATGGGATATAATTGTGCCTGGAGTGAATGGTGCGGACTGCACCTGCGTGTCCACCACTCCATCCATTCCCTATGCATGTCTACATTCTCAGGATCGGCAGGGGTTCCATTAGGTATTGGGTAAAGTATCGCAGCATTTCTAACCATACTTGTGTAATTGTATCGTTGTTATAGCTGCCCCCCCTACTTTTGTCCTGGCCCCCAGTGTGCCCCCCCAAAATTTAAAAGGTAGAGACGCCACTGTATACAGTATATATTCAGACTCCTAAGATCCTGCAGGCGAAATGCACTCACAAAAAGAAAATTCTTCCAACAATATGTTTTATATAAAGAAAGAGTTTTTTTGCCTCTAAAACCTCTAAAAGGGAGACAATGAAAAAAAAATGAGTTTCTTTAGTTTCCGTGAACAATGCAGTCAGCAAGTAATAGTTTAAAGCAAATGGGAGGACTTTATCATGAGGGTAATATTTGGAGTCTTCATTGGTGTACTTTGCGCCAAATTTATAAAATTATGTTTGTTGGCTAAGTTTGATGAAGTTGCCGCATCTTTAAACTTTAAACACTTTTGTCTAGAAATGCTAAGCTAGTTTTTTTTTACGCCACTCCCAACTGGAGAGAGTTGGTGACTTTTATGTGACTTTTTGAAGAAGTCGTAGAGACAAATCTGGAGTGAAAATAAAGGGGTGGTCCAAGTTCAGAGCTGAACCCAGACATATCCGCATTTTCACCCAGGCATGCCCTCTGATATGAGCATTGGAGCATTGGCTAACAGATAGAGCAGCAAAAGCAAGAGGCAGGTTCAGAACAGGTGGGGTTCCTGGGCCATGCCAACTTAGCATGGTGTCTGTGGAACCCACAGATTCCTAGCTGTGTTTTTGTTGTCACTTGAGATGATGTTGAAGAGCGAGTCAACCATTCCAGTACAGCTGGATTGTTGGTCAAAACACGACTGCTGCAGGACAGTGGCAGCTCTGGCCTGTTGCTGCGGCTAACAGAACGGATTAGCTATAATAAATTTCTTTCCACTGCACAGTTATGTACAGGGTGATAAATTACACCTTCCCGTTATATGTACTTTATGTACTTACCATAACGCTACAGCTAACAGAATGGATTACTTGTGATAAATGTCACTCCACTGCACAGTTATGTACAGGGTGATAAATTACACCTGCCTGTTATACGGACTTAACGTAACGCTACAGCTAACAGAATGGATTAGCTATTATGAATTTCACTCCACTGCACACTTATGTACAGGGCGAAAAGTTACGGACACAACGTAATGCTACAGCTAACAGAATGGATTAGCTATGAATCTCTGTGTGCTGCACAGTGATGCACACAGCGATATATTACAGCTGCCTTTAAGACTGAGGCACAGTAACTGTATCACTAAAATAACAGATTAACTCTGAATGTCCCTGCACTAGAACGTGATGCACACAGCGATACACTATCCCTGCAATTTCCTGCACTCTCCACCTCTGGGCACCAATATCGAGAATGGAGCCCTGAATGTGGTGGAGGGCGCACTGCACATGTGCAGCCGCCCTCCATTAATTTCTATGAGGTCGCCGAAAATAGTTGAGCGCTGACTGGGCTATTTCCGTCAGGCCCATAGAAGTGAATGGGAGCAGTGGCCACGCATGCTCGGTGCATTCCCATTCACTTCTATGGAAAGAGCTGTTGGTGGTGGCCAGACCCAGGGAAACCTGGGGTCCTCCAGCAAACACTTTCTCTGCTCAGTTCTCGATATAGGTGTGGGTCCCAGCGTTAGGACCCACACCTATCAGACAATGGGGACATATCCTAGCAATATTCCCCCATTGTCTCAGAAGGGAATACCCCTTTAAGTGCATCTGCAGTCAAATCTACAGCCATATGGGTGTATTACCTTTACTGTATCTGTCCAATCATTGTCCCATTTTAAAATGGCTCTCAACCTTCTGGAATAATTCATTGCATATTTCCTTCAGAGCTTGGTTCTTAGCAAAGTTGCTTTTCTGTCAGATTTTCTCTCACAGGGATGGTGTCTTCCTGGAGAAGACTTATTTTCTCCTGCTTCAGCTTGTCTGGTTTACACACCAACAGCAGCATATAGGTCTTTACTCTTGGTTGACTTTTTAGCAACAACCCTCTAGCTGGGTGTAGAGGGACGGGGGAGAATTAGACATATATGTATATATGTCTGCATTAAAATATGCATATATACATATATATATATATTAGCCCTGAATGGCCAGTGGAGATATATGTTGCATAATATATACATATATACCCTGTGTATATGTTTGTATGGGCCCAGTATTTGCCCATATGTCCCTTGTAGGTGTATGTGGACCCAGTATATGGATATATATGTGTATATATAGATATGCAGTGTTAGATATCCAGCTGTTATATGCACGTCTGTATATATTTGTGCCCCAGGTATGTATGTATATGTATGGACAGAGAGATGTATGTATGCACACGAGCGAGTTTTCTGCACTGGTGCAATGCATGATATGAGCGCATAGCACCCGCACTGAATCCTGACACATTAATTTCAATGGGTCTGTGTACATGAGCGTTTTTTTTCACGCATCAGTTCTGCGTTGCGTGAAAAACGCAGCATGTTCTATATCCTGCGTTTTTCCTGCAGCCCTGGCCCCATAGAAGTGAATGGGGCTTCAGTGAAAAACGCATTGCATCCGCAAGCAAGTGCGGATGCAATGCGTTTTTCACTGATGGTTACTAGGAGATGTTGTTTGTAAACCTTTAGTTTTTTATCAGGCGCGTGAAAAACGCATCAAAACACATTGCACCCGCGCAGAAAAAACTGAACAACTGAACGCAATTGCAGACAAAACTGACTGAACTTGCTTACAAAATGGTGCGAGTTTCACTGAACGCATACGGAACTATCGTTCATGTGAAAAAGGTCTAACCCTGGGTTCAGACCTGAGCGTTCTGAAACGAGCGCTCTGTATGCGCGATTGTACGGGCGTTTACAATCGCGCATACAGAGACAGGCGTGCACACATTGTCGCGCGTTCCTAAATATCTATGTGCGGGAACGCGCGACAAATGCCCCAAAAAAAGCTCAATAACTTGTTTGAGACGCCCAGGTGAGAACCATTCCCATAGGGAAGCATTGGTTTCTCCTTGTTGAGCGTTTTACAGCGCTTAGGAAAGCGCTGTAAAACGCTCAGGTGTGAACTTAGGGTAAGGCCTCTTTCACACGAGCATGATGGATTTGCTCCGGATGCGTTCAGGGTTCGTTCAGTGAAACTCGCACTATTTTGCAAGCAAGTTCAGTCCGTTTTGTCTGCGATTGCGTTTAGTTGTTCAGTTTTTTCCCCGCGGGTGCAATGCATTTTGATGCGTTTTTCACGCGCGTTATAAAAAACTGAATGTTTACAAACAACATCTCCTAGCAACAATCAGTGAAAAACGCATCGCACTCGCACTTGCTTGCGGATGTAAGGCTGGTTTCACACCGGCGTTGCAGATTGGGGCCGGATGCGTTCAGGGTGCGTTCAGTGAAAATGCTGCGATTTTGGCACTAAAACAAGTTAGGGCCGCTTCACACGAGCGGATGCCGTGCGTGGCATCCGCTCCGTGAAAGAGTGCCAAGACCCGCTGCAGACTGCAGAGGCACGGAGCGGTAACATGACTGTTAATGCTCCGTGCCTCTCTGTGATCTCTTTACTACGAAATCACAGTTGTCACTGTGATTTCGTAGTAAAGAGATCACAGAGAGGCACGGAGCATTAACAGTCATGTTACCGCTCCGTGCCTCTGCAGTCTGCAGCGGGTCTTGGCACTCTTTCACGGAGCGGATGCCACGCACGGCATCCGCTCGTGTGAAGCGGCCCTTAGTTTTGTCTGCGATTGCGTTTAGTTGTTCAGTTTTTTCCGTGCGGGTGCAATGCGTTTTGGTGCGTTTTTCACGCGCGTTATAAAAAACTGAATGTTTACAAACAACATCTCCTAGCAACCATCAGTGAAAAACGCATCGCACTCGCACATGCTTGCGGATGTAATGCGTTTTTCACGCAGCCCCATTCACTTCTATGGAGCCAGGGCTGCGTGGAAAACGCAGAATATAGAACATGCTGCGATGTTCACGCAACGCAGAACTGATGCGTGAAGAACAACGCTCATGTACACAGACCCATTAAAATGAATGGGTCAGGATTCAGTTCGGGTGCTGTGCGTTCAAGTCACGCATTGCACCCGCGCGGAAAACTCGCTCGTGTGAAAGGGACCTAAGACTTCTGTAAATCGGCAGACTTTGATAAATGACCCCCATTATGTGCCACTATATGGTTTTAATTGGTATAACAATGTAGCTGACATTCCCTTTAAGTACTATAACATATACGATGACTCATCCTCACAAAAATGCTGAGATAGAAGGGTAGCTTGTTTTTAGGCAGCTGTCTGAACTTACTTAGGCGCTGCACTGTAAGCTTTCAAAGATTATTCTTTAGGGAATCTGCAGCTCCCTAATGAATAATTAGATTGAGAAATACTGCTTTACACCAAAGGTTCTCTTTAACCAAAAGCTGTTGGAGCTTGGAAAGAAGCAATTACTGAAAACGAGCATCCTAATCCCTCTTTAAGTCTAACTTTGAAAAACAATGGGAAAAAATTGTGATAGAAGGGATGCAGCTTTCTTTTATAAAAAAAAATAATCGGAATTAGCTGAGGGGGAGTTGGTAAAATATATTTGCTAGGTACACTACTGACCCATCATGAAGTACAGCAAAACTGCAACTCTGTCTCTAATATTAGGCATACAGTAATGAAATACGGTGGTTGAATTTTATACTGTGGTTCCTATACTTACAGTCTTTGAATCTTAATGTTGCGATCTCTAGAGATGAGCGAATTTCTTGAATTTTGTTTTGCATCCAATTCGTCAAATTTGAAAAAAAATATATTTGATTTGTGGCAAATTCTATTTCACACAAATCAAAAGTTCTCTAATTGGCTTGAAAATTGTTATATGACAGGTCTCCTGGGACTCATTTTCTTGTTGTTCTCTCATTTTTATTTTTTTACAAAATTGTGCTCTTTGTCTCACTTCCTCTCCCTTTTTAAAGAGGACCTTTCACCACATGTCTTTTTTAATACTTACATGCATTTCCCATGTAATACCAATTCCGGAGCATCTATTCTTATGTTTGTATGTTGTGCCATTCCTTTATTATTTGCTCTATAAGTTATGAATGCATTTTGTAGTGTTGGGCGAGCATGCTGAATACCGAATACAACGTGGGCTCAGCCGAATAACGCATGTGCTCGAGCGCAATGCTCAAATCTCCTCCTCGCACGTTTGTTGGCTGCTATGCAGCCAATAACTGTGCAGGTAAGTACTGCCATTCACTGTAATACCGTACTGTCATTACAGTGATTGGCTGGCCGGAACGCGTCATCAGGTACTATATAGCACCCGATGACACGTGTTGGGCTCAGTATTAGTCAGGGAGATCTGGAGAGCAGAAGGGACAGATAGTGTAGGGATTGAAATAGCAATATTTTAGTTTTTATACTTGTTATAGACCCAAAAGTCCTTTTAATTACTATTGTGTGTGGCCTCAATATATATTTTTAGCGCAACCTGCGCTTAATTTCTAAAACTTGTTAGAGACCCAAAAGTCCTTTTAAGGTCTATAGTTGTATCTGGCAGCAATATATTTTTAGCGCAATCTGTGCTAAATAGCTTGCAATTGTTTGGCCGTTGCAGACAGCGACATTTCTCCTGTCTAACATGTGCGCAGCCTATATCAGTGACATCTAGTCTACTTTTTCCGTAGAAGGGTGTCCTCTGTGGACAGTTACATTACCTGCACTACATCTCCTGTATAACGTTTGCGTATCCGAAATATCAGTGACATTCAGTCTAATTTTTTTGCTGCTAGTGGCAGTGACATTACCTGCGCTACATCTACAGTATAACGTTAGCGCATCCGAAATATCAGTGACCTTCAGTGTAATTTTTTTTGCTGCTGATGACAGCGACATTATTTGCGCTACATCTCCTGTGTAACGTGTAAAAACCTGTGTAAAAACCTGCGCTACTGTACGTGTGACATACTTGCAAGCATATATACCATTTAATATGCTCAAGGCGAGCAGAAAGAGATGGGGAAGTGGCCGTGCTGCTGATGGTGCACGCAGAGGCCGTGGCCCTGGGTGCGTTGAAACTGTGCCTGCTGCCAAAGCACAAGAAACACACTCATCCACGATACCTAGCTTCATGTCCCAATTTGCAGGGCGGCACAGGTGGTCGGTTGGATTGCAGCAGATAATGC
Organism: Bufo gargarizans; assembly: GCF_014858855.1. Taxonomy (NCBI): domain Eukaryota; kingdom Metazoa; phylum Chordata; class Amphibia; order Anura; family Bufonidae; genus Bufo; species Bufo gargarizans. The sequence goes on from NC_058086.1 coordinate 147,128,708, forward strand.
TTCCAGTCGGTTAAGCACCAACCTGTCTTCCACAAAGTCCAGTCTCAGTAGCCAAGAGTCTGGTCAACAGAATCCTCACCCTGATACTCCTTCCACCCACCATGGAGAGTCTTGGCAAACAAGTGATCCCACATTCGGATATTCCGAGGAGCTGTTTTCATCGCCACTCCTTAATTTGGGCCTCTCGCCAAGCCCGCTTGAAGAGGGACATAAGGAGATCTTGTGCCCTGATTCCCAAACTCTGGAGCATCCACAGTCAGAAGAAGATGACGGTGGGGAGCGGCAATTAGTGTTTCACGAGGTGGATGATGAGGATGAGACACAGTTGCCAATAACTGAGGTTGTTGTTAGGTCAACAAATCAGGAGGATGACCAGAGTGAGGAAGTGGAAAAGGAGGTGCTGGATGATGAAGTCACTGACCCAACCTGAGAACGTGGCAAGCCGAGCGAGGACAGTAGTATAGAGTGGGGGGGGGGGGGGGATCCGCAGCACTGCAACAGGCTGGAAGAAGCAGTGGGGTGGCAAAAGGGAGAAAGTGGGCCACACCAAACAGGCCTGCAACTGTTCCCCGGAGCATCCCCTTGTGGCAATCTGGCTTGCCAAGGGGTAGGTGTTCCACATAGTGATGATCGAGCACCAAAGTATTCTGATGATCAGGCCTAACACATTGCTATATTCGTGTGCTCGGCACCCGAGTATAATGGCAGTCAATAGGAGACAACCAGGCACCCCCTGCTCTGAAGAGGGGAGGATGCCTAGTCCATTGTAAAAGGTCAGAAAGTAACAGAAACACCACCGAAATGGATCTTGAACAGCATGGGGACGATGTCTGGATGCATCTTGGACTCCCAGGTCTCTGCTGGGAACCATGTTGTCCGAGTTGTACGCTACTTTTACAAACTGACAAAAATACGCACAAAACCCCCCAAAAAATCTATTTTACAAGAAAAATTGTTAGTAAACATTTTTTCCTGTATATTAAATTATATATAAAGTGCTGCAAAAAATTACAAGCAAGAGGCACTCCGAAACAGGCTGTATATCACATAAAGGAGGGCCTCATTCACGTTGTGGTACAATTGTTCAGGTAGTGGGACTCCTACACTCATAAAGCCTATGCACTAAATGAAAGGGCTGCCAAAAACTACAAGGAACCGGCACTCCAAAACACCCTTTGTTACACATAAAGGAGGGCATCATACACACCCTTGAAAAATGTTGCCTGATGGCCTGCTGTTGACCCTCAAAAACATTTGGAGCAAGGGCCTGCTGATCTGACCATCTAAAACCTTAGGGGCAAGGGCCTGCTGCCGCATTGGTGACTCTAGATAACCTCTGGGCGATTGCACATCCCTGTGACGGCGACGAACCATTTGGATGTCTGCCCTATCAACTTTCGATGTTCTTTTCTGCACCTACTATGGTGATCACGGGCAACCGGGGAATTGGGGTTCGATGTCGGAAGGGGAGCTTGAGAAATGGCTAACACATCCAAGGAAGGCAAGCGGGTGTCACTCAAATTACACACTCCCGACTTGTGAAGGTAGTGACGATAAATAACAATACAAGACTTTTAAGATGCCCTGTTACAGGGAATGTCACTGAGGTATTTTGGATGAGGAAACGTTAGACAGGAGAGGCCCTGCTGTCGCTTTGTTGAGTCTAGATAACTTCTGCCTGATCGCATGTCCCCGTGACGTCCACGATCCATTTGGATATCTTCCCTATCAACTTTTGATGTTCATTTATGTGCCTAACATGGTGACCACAGGTAACGGGGAATCATTGTTCGATTTCGAAGAGGGAGCCTGATAAATGGCTATGGCTATTACTTCAAAGTAAGGCAGCATGAGTTGCGGGCCTGCAGGTAAGCTGACTCTGTAAAAGATTTAAGTTGCGGGCCTGCTGGTGAGCTGACCCTGTAAAAGATTTTAGGTTTGGGCCTGCTGGTGAGCTGACCCTGTAAAACATTATATGCTAGTGCCTGCGGGTGAGGTGACCCTGTAAAACATATCATTATATGCAAGGGCCTGCAGCTGAGCTGACGCTCTAAAAAGTTCTATGCGAGGGCCTGCATGTGAGCTGACCCAGTAAAAGATTCAAGTTGCAGGCCTGCAGGTGAGCTGACACAGTAAAAGATTTTAGGTGTGGGACTGCTGGTGAGCTGAGGTGGAACCGACAAACCCAACTTGATTTTGATGGCTGCATTAATCTGCAGGTGACCGCTATACAGCTCTTAGTCTTTATCCAGACTCTGTCATTGTGCCACTATGTGGCCTCCTCATGCTGCCATCTCCACACGATGTTACCTTGCCACTCATTTTTATCACCATGCTGCTGCTGATGCAGCTTAAAATGGCTTAAAGTGATCACCAGGCCCACAATTTAATTATGGTTTTGTAATCGATAAACCCAACTTGCTTTTGTGGGCTGCATCAGTGGCGTAGCTAGAAATGACTGGGCCCCACAGCAAATTTTTGAATGGGGCTTCATCCCAGAGTAATTTTTTAGCGACCCTTTCCTTTCATGCCGCCCCCATTCCTGTGGCTAGTAAAGATAGCTTTCTCAGACCAGGGCCGGCAGCTGTTACATGCGTTTTATACACTGTCTATACTGTCACTGTAGGCTGCCAGAAGATGTTGGGGCCTGTGAACGAACCCCTCTCTTGGTAAGTATTGCGAACTGGCTCGGACGGAATCTCCGGCTTGTGTTCTGGATCGGTGGGCTCATCTGTCTCTTCCCAGTCCTCCGATTCCAGCTTGGGCCGGGTCACTGCAGTCACGTAAGGACCCCCTCAGGCCCTCAGCAGGGGTAAATTTGACCTCTTCTCCTTCTCAGAGGTTGTGCAGGTATTCTGGCAAATAACTGCGCTTCACGGACCTCGCGCTTCACGGACCTCCGGTTTACAGGTAGAAAAGTCCTTTATAAAACTGAGACCTCGGCCTTTATCAAAGGTCACAACCACTCCCATCCTTCTCTCCAGACGGGGCTGGGTATTTGTATGGTGCTCGAACACAGTCTCTGCGAGCTCCTCAAAATAGATCTTTTTGGCTGTAGTTTTGCGAATTGCAGCGGCACTTATCTCGGCCATCAGCAGGGGCCATTGCGCAGAAGGCCTAATAAATCCTTTGCGTGGCTGCGACCGTGGTGGGGAGCAAGGTGGCCTCTCCGGTCCCGGAGTATAGGCAGGTGGCTCACCTCTCTCTCCGACCATCTCGTGCTCCCGGGTCTTGTCTGCAGGTAACGCCATTCCGGCAGGAGAATCTCCACTCGACATGTCCGGTCCCTCTATTGCACACAGCGGGGAAGCACGCAGGACTTCGCACAGGACCTCCCACTGCTCCAGGAGGCCGCCCCCTAGGTACTCCAACATGGGGAGGCGGAGTCCATATTGAAATCCATGCAAAATAAATGAAGAGGTGGTGGCGCAAAAGTACAATGCTCCCCGCTCTCTCTCTCTCAGCGGAAAGCGCCAAATTTTTCCCGCCAACAAAATGTAGTGATGGCGCATCAATAATTCAATAATATTTAGATAGTGGGACACTACATAAACACCCTGCAATCATTGCTGGAAGAACACCTTATAGTCTGAGCAATGTTTTTGTGGCATTCTTTGGGTCCGCTCATCCATGTGCAAAGCACTCTTAACCGATTTGTGTATGATCTTAAACTGAACTCCATCCTTGCAGATCACGTACACCCATACATGCTGATTGTCTTCCCTGGGATGGATGGGATCTTCCAGCAAGACAATGCTGGAAGACAGTGTCACATGGCTAGAAATTTCTGACATTTGTTGGAGGAGCATGACCAAGACTTCCAAGTATTACCCTGGCTCGCTAATTCCCCAAACTTGAACCCAATTGAGCATCTGTGGGATCACCTTGATCGTCGTGTTCGCTCTATGGATCCCCCCTCTCCTGCGCACCCTCCAGCAGCTGTGGGATGCACTGCAGTCAGCATGGCTCCAAATACCTGTGACAACCTACCAGGACCTTATTGAGTCCCTCTCAGCCCATCTACCTACAGTCCATGGTTTAAACGGCAGTTACTCTGGATATTATCTGGTGGTCATTATAATATAACTCGACTGTGAGTTTTAATTTAGTATTATGTGAGATTTTATAGTGAGAAATCATCATCTTCTTTTAATTGACCTGCTGCAACGTTCTGAATGAAACCAATTAATGACCACATATACATCAATCCAGACATCCTTGTTATAAGTATTTCTATGCCTAGATCCTAAGGCTCTAGATATTCACAGTTGCCTTGTTTTGCCCATTGTGTAAATGCTGCCACGGCTGCTGGACACTTTTGACATATTAATCTTAACATCAGTTTCGATCACTTGAGAAAGCTGCTTATGAACACAGCGCCACATTCCAGAGGGCTGTGATTAAATCATGTATATTCTGTTCATTGGATCTGCAAGTCCACTGGGGTATTTAAGTCAGAGCTGTTATTCGCAGGAAGAAAACAAGAGCGCAACCTCTCACCTGAGCGGTACAGACAGCCTTACGATTCTGATGTAAAGTGTCATCTACATTCTGTCCATGCAAACTCATTTCCTGTAATCATCTTTTTGCATGCACAACTGCTGCCTGTTGTGTTCAGGCTCCCAGAAAAGGTGATTACCGGCCTCCTTGGGGGTTTGCCAATCATATCCCATAGCAAGAAGCATAGATCCTTACCAGCCAGTGTCATTTACTGCTTTAACAAACATTCTGTGGTACAGACACATCCTTTTTTTTTATCAGCTGCTGGGCGTGCGGAGATTTCATATATTACTTGTCTTGTCCATACAGACATAAAGATGTGCAAGATTGTCAGGGTGGGGACCGGAGACAGCTCCATTTATTGTGACTGAGCATATTGAAAAACAATTACACATGACAGGCCAGGAATCAATCAGCCTTGGACAGACAGGTAAGGAAACAGTGTGAATGAAGTCTTAGATATTAAGGTTCTAATCTGAGGTGGTAGCATTATTGAATGTTGCCTATTAATATTGAGAATATCCGGGAACTGGTTCCTTGTATTTTCTACGGCTATATAAATCTTCTGACGATCTGATGTGACCAACCGCACGAATGGCAATACCTCCTTTTTATAATGGAGGAGGACGGCATTTTATTTTCCAACTGTCAGTCCCTACTTCCCTACTGCATTTGGAATATATGCATTTTTGATCTTCTTTCCCATCTAATGTATGAAGCATGGGGTAAATCAAAGCCTGAAAAAAAACAATAAGGGGCCGTTTTATGCAACAGTCTTGATTCCCTCTGTGCTGCCGGAGGATGCGACAATTTTATGTTGAGGCGCTGAATTTGTTGCATCCTTTGGCAGTCCGTGCGACACACTTAAAAGGTTTTTTTCGAGATATTTTTACTGATAACCTATCCTCTGGATAGGTCATCAGTAGGGATGAGCGAACCCGAACTGTATAGTTCGGGTTCGTACCGAATTTTGGGGTGTCCGTGACACGGACCCGAACCCGGACATTTTCGTAAAAGTCCGGGTTCGGGTTCGGTGTTCGTCGCTTTCTTCGCGCTTTTGTGACGCTTTCTTGGCGCTTTTTGAAAGGCTGCAAAGCAGCCAATCAACAAGCGTCATACTACTTGCCCCAAGAGGCCATCACAGCCATGCCTACTATTGGCATGGCTGTGATTGGCCAGAGCACCATGTGACCCAGCCTCTATTTAAGCTGGAGTCACATAGCGCCGCCCGTCACTCTGCTCTGATTAGCGTAGGGAGAGGTTGCGGCTGCGACAGTAGGGCGAGATTAGGCAGATTAACTCCTCCAAAGGACTTGATTAACTGATCGATCTGCAGCTGTGGATCATTGAGCTGCTGATCCTCAATTGCTCACTGTTTTTAGGCTGCACAGACCGTTTGTCAGTCTCATTTTTCTGGGGTGATCGGCGGCCATTTTGTGTCTTGTGGTGCGCCAGCACAAGCTGCGACCAAGTGCATTTAACCCTCAATGGTGTGGTTGTTTTTTGGCTAAAGCCTACATCAGGGTGAAGCTGTGACACCAAGTGCATTTAACCAGCAATAGTCTGTTCATTTTTTGGCCATATACAAAATCAGGGGCAAGCTGCGCCTGTCACCAAGTGCATTTAACCCTCAATGGTGTGGTTGTTTTTTGGCTAAAGCCTACATCAGGGTGAAGCTGTCACACCAAGTGCATTTAACCAGCAATAGTCTGTTCATTTTTTGGCCATATACAAAATCAGGGGCAAGCTGCGCCTGTCACCAAGTGCATTTAACCCTCAATGGTGTGGTTGTTTTTTGGCTAAAGCCTACATCAGGGTGAAGCTGTCACACCAAGTGCATTTAACCAGCAATAGTCTGTTCATTTTTTGGCCATATACAAAATCAGGGGCAAGCTGCGCCTGTCACCAAGTGCATTTAACCCTCAATGGTGTGGTTGTTTTTTGGCTAAAGCCTACATCAGGGTGAAGCTGTCACACCAAGTGCATTTAACCAGCAATAGTCTGTTCATTTTTTGGCCATATCCCAGTCTAATTCTGTCACTAAATCCATACCGGTCACCCAGCGCCTAAATACTAGGCCTCAAATTTATATCCAGCTAAATCTGTCCCTAGTGCTGTAGCTGGGCGAGTTATTTAGTGTCCGTTCAAGCACATTTCTTGTTCTGGGTTGAAATACAATTCCCAATTTAGCAATTTCATAATTTAGTGGTTCCTGCTATATCAGAGCTCTTTGAAATCTATCCCAAAAAGGGTATATAATATTGAAGGTGCACATAGGGTCATTCAGAGTAACTTCACACACACCCGCTACTGTGTATTTCCAAGTCTAATTCTGTCACTAAATCCATACCGGTGACCCAGCGCCTAAATACTAGGCCTCAAATTTAATTCCCTCTAAATCTCTCGTTACCCACCGCTGTACTGTTGTTGCTGGGCAAGATATTTAGTGTCCGTCAAAGCACATTTTTTGTTCTGGGTTGAAGTACAATTCCCAATTTAGCAATTTCATAATTTAGTGGTTTCTGCTATATCAGAGCTATTTGAAATCTATCCCAAAAAGGGTATATAATATTGAAGGTGCACATAGGGTCATTCAGAATAACTTCACACACACCCGCTACTGTGTATTTCCAAGTCTAATTCTGTCACTAAACCCATACCTGTCACCCAGCGCCTAAATACTAGGCCTCAAATTTAAATCCCTCTAAATCTCTCGTTACCGTTGTCCTGTTGTAGCTGGGAAAGTTATTTAGTGCCCGTCAAAGCACATTTTTTGTTCTGGGTTGAAGTACAATTCCCAATTTAGCAATTTCATAATTTAGTGGTTCCTGCTATATCAGAGCTATTTGAAATCTATCCCAAAAAGGGTATATAATATTGAAGGTGCACATAGGGTCATTCAGAATAACTTCACACACACCCGCTACTGTGTATTTCCAAGTCTAATTCTGTCACTAAATCCATACCGGTGACCCAGCGCCTAAATACTAGGCCTCAAATTTAATTCCCTCTAAATCTCTCGTTACCCACCGCTGTACTGTTGTTGCTGGGCAAGATATTTAGTGTCCGTCAAAGCACATTTTTTGTTCTGGGTTGAAGTACAATTCCCAATTTAGCAATTTCATAATTTAGTGGTTTCTGCTATATCAGAGCTATTTGAAATCTATCCCTAAAAGGGTATATAATATTGAAGGTGCACATAGGGTCATTCAGAATAACTTCACACACACCCGCTACTGTGTATTTCCAAGTCTAATTCTGTCACTAAACCCATACCTGTCACCCAGCGCCTAAATACTAGGCCTCAAATTTATATCCAGCTAAATCTGTCCCTAGTGCTGTAGCTGGGCGAGTTATTTAGTGTCCGTTCAAGCACATTTCTTGTTCTGGGTTGAAATACAATTCCCAATTTAGCAATTTCATAATTTAGTGGTTCCTGCTATATCAGAGCTCTTTGAAATCTATCCCAAAAAGGGTATATAATATTGAAGGTGCACATAGGGTCATTCAGAGTAACTTCACACACACCCGCTACTGTGTATTTCCAAGTCTAATTCTGTCACTAAATCCATACCGGTGACCCAGCGCCTAAATACTAGGCCTCAAATTTAATTCCCTCTAAATCTCTCGTTACCCACCGCTGTACTGTTGTTGCTGGGCAAGATATTTAGTGTCCGTCAAAGCACATTTTTTGTTCTGGGTTGAAGTACAATTCCCAATTTAGCAATTTCATAATTTAGTGGTTTCTGCTATATCAGAGCTATTTGAAATCTATCCCAAAAAGGGTATATAATATTGAAGGTGCACATAGGGTCATTCAGAATAACTTCACACACACCCGCTACTGTGTATTTCCAAGTCTAATTCTGTCACTAAACCCATACCTGTCACCCAGCGCCTAAATACTAGGCCTCAAATTTAAATCCCTCTAAATCTCTCGTTACCGTTGTCCTGTTGTAGCTGGGAAAGTTATTTAGTGCCCGTCAAAGCACATTTTTTGTTCTGGGTTGAAGTACAATTCCCAATTTAGCAATTTCATAATTTAGTGGTTCCTGCTATATCAGAGCTATTTGAAATCTATCCCAAAAAGGGTATATAATATTGAAGGTGCACATAGGGTCATTCAGAATAACTTCACACACACCCGCTACTGTGTATTTCCAAGTCTAATTCTGTCACTAAATCCATACCGGTGACCCAGCGCCTAAATACTAGGCCTCAAATTTAATTCCCTCTAAATCTCTCGTTACCCACCGCTGTACTGTTGTTGCTGGGCAAGATATTTAGTGTCCGTCAAAGCACATTTTTTGTTCTGGGTTGAAGTACAATTCCCAATTTAGCAATTTCATAATTTAGTGGTTTCTGCTATATCAGAGCTATTTGAAATCTATCCCTAAAAGGGTATATAATATTGAAGGTGCACATAGGGTCATTCAGAATAACTTCACACACACCCGCTACTGTGTATTTCCAAGTCTAATTCTGTCACTAAACCCATACCTGTCACCCAGCGCCTAAATACTAGGCCTCAAATTTAAATCCCTCTAAATCTCTCGTTACCGTTGTCCTGTTGTAGCTGGGAAAGTTATTTAGTGCCCGTCAAAGCACATTTTTTGTTCTGGGTTGAAGTACAATTCCCAATTTAGCAATTTCATAATTTAGTGGTTCCTGCTATATCAGAGCTATTTGAAATCTATCCCAAAAAGGGTATATAATATTGAAGGTGCACATAGGGTCATTCAGAATAACTTCACACACACCGCTTACTGTGCATTTCCAAGTCTAATTCTGTCACTAAATCCATACCGGTGACCCAGCGCCTAAATACTAGGCCTCAAATTTAATTCCCTCTAAATCTCTCGTTACCCACCGCTGTACTGTTGTTGCTGGGCAAGATATTTAGTGTCCGTCAAAGCACATTTTTTGTTCTGGGTTGAAGTACAATTCCCAATTTAGCAATTTCATAATTTAGTGGTTTCTGCTATATCAGAGCTATTTGAAATCTATCCCTAAAAGGGTATATAATATTGAAGGTGCACATAGGGTCATTCAGAATAACTTCACACACACCCGCTACTGTGTATTTCCAAGTCTAATTCTGTCACTAAATCCATACCGGTGCACCCAGCGCCTAAATACTAGGCCTCAAATTTAATTCCCTCTAAATCTCTCGTTACCCCGTTGTACTGTTGTAGCTGGGCAAGATTATTTAGTGTCCGTCAAAGCACATTTTTTGTTCTGGGTTGAAGTACAATTCCCAATTTAGCAATTTCATAATTTAGTGGTTCCTGCTATATCAGAGCTATTTGAAATCTATCCCTAAAAGGGTATATAATATTGAAGGTGCACATAGGGTCATTCAGAATAACTTCACACACACCCGCTACTGTGTATTTCCAAGTCTAATTCTGTCACTAAATCCATACCGGTGACCCAGCGCCTAAATACTAGGCCTCAAATTTAATTCCCTCTAAATCTCTCGTTACCCACCGCTGTACTGTTGTTGCTGGGCAAGATATTTAGTGTCCGTCAAAGCACATTTTTTGTTCTGGGTTGAAGTACAATTCCCAATTTAGCAATTTCATAATTTAGTGGTTTCTGCTATATCAGAGCTATTTGAAATCTATCCCTAAAAGGGTATATAATATTGAAGGTGCACATAGGGTCATTCAGAATAACTTCACACACACCCGCTACTGTGTATTTCCAAGTCTAATTCTGTCACTAAATCCATACCGGTGACCCAGCGCCTAAATACTAGGCCTCAAATTTAATTCCCTCTAAATCTCTCGTTACCCACCGTTGTACTGTTGTTGCTGGGCAAGATATTTAGTGTCCGTCAAAGCACATTTTTTGTTCTGGGTTGAAGTACAATTCCCAATTTAGCAATTTCATAATTTAGTGGTTTCTGCTATATCAGAGCTATTTGAAATCTATCCCTAAAAGGGTATATAATATTCAAGGTGCACATTGGGTCATTCAGAATAACTTCACACACACACGCTTCTGTGCATTTCCAAGTCTAATTCTGTCACTAAATCCATACCGGTCACCCAGCGCCTAAATACTAGGCCTCAAATTTATATCCCGCTGAATTTGAATACAATACATTGGGCCAAATAATATATTTGTTGTTGTGGTGAACCATAACAATGAGAAAAACATCTAGTAAGGGACGCGGACGTGGACATGGTCGTGGTGGTGTTAGTGGACCCTCTGGTGCTGGGAGAGGACGTGGCCGTTCTGCCACATCCACACGTCCTAGTGTACCAACTACCTCAGGTCCCAGTAGCCGCCAGAATTTACAGCGATATATGGTGGGGCCCAATGCCGTTCTAAGGATGGTAAGGCCTGAGCAGGTACAGGCATTAGTCAATTGGGTGGCCGACAGTGGATCCAGCACGTTCACATTATCTCCCACCCAGTCTTCTGCAGAAAGCGCACAGATGGCGCCTGAAAACCAACCCCATCAGTCTGTCACATCACCCCCATGCATACCAGGGAAACTGTCTCAGCCTCAAGTTATGCAGCAGTCTCTTATGCTGTTTGAAGACTCCGCTGGCAGGGTTTCCCAAGGGCATCCACCTAGCCCTTCCCCAGCGGTGAAAGACATAGAATGCACTGACGCACAACCACTTATGTTTCCTGATGATGAGGACATGGGAATACCACCTCAGCATGTCTCTGATGATGACGAAACACAGGTGCCAACTGCTGCGTCTTTCTGCAGTGTGCAGACTGAACAGGAGGTCAGGGATCAAGACTGGGTGGAAGACGATGCAGGGGACGATGAGGTCCTAGACCCCACATGGAATGAAGGTCGTGCCACTGACTTTCACAGTTCGGAGGAAGAGGCAGTGGTGAGACCGAGCCAACAGCGTAGCAAAAGAGGGAGCAGTGGGCAAAAGCAGAACACCCGCCGCCAAGAGACTCCGCCTGCTACTGACCGCCGCCATCTGGGACCGAGCACCCCAAAGGCAGCTTCAAGGAGTTCCCTGGCATGGCACTTCTTCAAACAATGTGCTGACGACAAGACCCGAGTGGTTTGCACGCTGTGCCATCAGAGCCTGAAGCGAGGCATTAACGTTCTGAACCTGAGCACAACCTGCATGACCAGGCACCTGCATGCAAAGCATGAACTGCAGTGGAGTAAACACCTTAAAACCAAGGAAGTCACTCAGGCTCCCCCTGCTACCTCTTCTGCTGCTGCCGCCTCGGCCTATTCTGCTGCTGCCGCCTCGGCCTCTTCCTCCGCCTCTGGAGGAACGTTGGCACCTGCCGCCCAGCAAACAGGGGATGTACCACCAACACCACCACCACCACCTCCGTCACCAAGCGTCTCAACCATGTCACACGCCAGCGTTCAGCTCTCCATCTCACAAACATTTGATAGAAAGCGTAAATTCCCACCTAGCCACCCTCGATCCCTGGCCCTGAATGCCAGCATTTCTAAACTACTGGCCTATGAAATGCTGTCATTTAGGCTGGTGGACACAGACAGCTTCAAACAGCTCATGTCGCTTGCTGTCCCACAGTATGTTGTTCCCAGCCGGCACTACTTCTCCAAGAGAGCCGTGCCTTCCCTGCACAACCAAGTATCCGATAAAATCAAGTGTGCACTGCGCAACGCCATCTGTAGCAAGGTCCACCTAACCACAGATACGTGGACCAGTAAGCACGGCCAGGGACGCTATATCTCCCTAACTGCACACTGGGTAAATGTAGTGGCAGCTGGGCCCCAGGCGGAGAGCTGTTTGGCGCACGTCCTTCCGCCGCCAAGGATCGCAGGGCAACATTCTTTGCCTCCTGTTGCCACCTCCTCCTTCTCGGCTTCCTCCTCCTCTTCTTCCACCTGCTCATCCAGTCAGCCACACACCTTCACCACCAACTTCAGCACAGCCCGGGGTAAACGTCAGCAGGCCATTCTGAAACTCATATGTTTGGGGGACAGGCCCCACACCGCACAGGAGTTGTGGCGGGGTATAGAACAACAGACCGACGAGTGGTTGCTGCCGGTGAGCCTCAAGCCCGGCCTGGTGGTGTGTGATAATGGGCGAAATCTCGTTGCAGCTCTGGGACTAGCCAATTTGACGCACATCCCTTGCTTGGCGCATGTGCTGAATTTGGTGGTGCAGAAGTTCATTCACAACTACCCCGACATGTCAGAGCTGCTGCATAAAGTGCGGGCCGTCTGTTCGCGCTTCCGGCGTTCACATCCTGCTGCTGCTCGCCTGTCTGCGCTACAGCGTAACTTCGGCCTTCCCGCTCACCGCCTCATATGCGACGTGCCCACCAGGTGGAACTCCACCTTGCACATGCTGGACAGACTGTGCGAGCAGCAGCAGGCCATAGTGGAGTTTCAGCTGCAGCACGCACGGGTCAGTCGCACTACAGAACAGCACCACTTCACCACCAATGACTGGGCCTCCATGCGAGACCTGTGTGCCCTGTTGCGCTGTTTCGAGTACTCCACCAACATGGCCAGTGGCGATGACACCGTTATCAGCGTTACAATACCACTTCTATGTCTCCTTGAGAAAACACTTAGGGCGATGATGGAAGAGGAGGTGGCCCAGGAGGAGGAGGAGGAGGAGGAGGAAGAGGGGTCATTTTTAGCACTTTCAGGCCAGTCTCTTCGAAGTGACTCAGAGGGAGGTTTTTGGCAACAGCAGAGGCCAGGTACAAATGTGGCCAGCCAGGGCCCACTACTGGAGGACGAGGAGGACGAGGATGAGGAGGAGGTGGAGGAGGATGAGGATGAAGCATGGTCACAGCGGGGTGGCACCCAACGCAGCTCGGGTCCATCACTGGTGCGTGGCTGGGGGGAAAGGCAGGACGATGACGATACGCCTCCCACAGAGGACAGCTTGTCCTTATCCCTGGGCAGCCTGGCACACATGAGCGACTACATGCTGCAGTGCCTGCGCAACGACAGCAGAGTTGCCCACATTTTAACCTGTGCGGACTACTGGGTTGCCACCCTGCTGGATCCACGCTACAAAGACAATGTGCCCACCTTACTTCCTGCACTGGAGCGTGATAGGAAGATGCGCGAGTACAAGCGCACGTTGGTAGACACGCTACTGAGAGCATTCCCAAATGTCACAGGGGAACAAGTGGAAGCCCAAGGCCAAGGCAGAGGAGGAGCAAGAGGTCGCCAAGGCAGCTGTGTCACGGCCAGCTCCTCTGAGGGCAGGGTTAGCATGGCAGAGATGTGGAAAACTTTTGTCAACACGCCACAGCTAACTGCACCACCACCTGATACGCAACGTGTTAGCAGGAGGCAACATTTCACTAACATGGTGGAACAGTACGTGTGCACACCCCTCCACGTACTGACTGATGGTTCGGCCCCATTCAACTTCTGGGTCTCTAAATTGTCCACGTGGCCAGAGCTAGCCTTTTATGCCTTGGAGGTGCTGGCCTGCCCGGCAGCCAGCGTTTTGTCTGAACGTGTATTCAGCACGGCAGGGGGCGTCATTACAGACAAACGCAGCCGCCTGTCTACAGCCAATGTGGACAAGCTGACGTTCATAAAAATGAACCAGGCATGGATCCCACAGGACCTGTCCGTCCCTTGTCCAGATTAGACATTAACTACCTCCCCATAACCATATATTATTGGACTCCAGGGCACTTCCTCATTCAATCCTATTTTTATTTTCATTTTACCATTATATTGCGAGGCTACCCAAAGTTGAATGAACCTCTCCTCTGCCTGTGTGCTAGGCCTAAATATATGCCAATGGACTGTTGCAGTGGTGGGTGACGTGAAGCCTCATTCTCTGCTATGACATGCAGACTGATTCTCTGCTGACATGAAGCCAGATCCTCTGTTACGGGAGCTCTCTCCTCTGCCTGGGTGCTGGGCCTAAATTTATGACAATTGACTGTTGCAGTGGTGGGTGACGTGAAGCCTGATTCTCTGCTATGATATGAAGACTGATTCTCTGCTGACATGAAGCCAGATTGTCTGTTACGGGACCTTTCTCCTCTGCCTGGGTTCTGGGCCTAAATTTATGAAAATTGACTGTTGCAGTGGTGGGTGACGTGAAGCCTGATTCTCTGCTATGATATGAAGACTGATTCTCTGCTGACATGAAGCCAGATTGTCTGTTACGGGACCTTTCTCCTCTGCCTGGGTTCTGGGCCTAAATTTATGAAAATTGACTCTTACAGTGGTGGGTGACGTGAAGCCTGATTCTCTGCTATGATATGAAGACTGATTCTCTGCTGACATGAAGCCAGATTCTCTGTTACGGGACCTCTCTCCTCTGCCTGGGTGCTGGGCCTAAATTTATGACAATGGACTGTTGCAGTGGTGGCTGACGTGAAGCCTGATTCTCTGCTATGACATGCAGACTGATTCTCTGCTGTCATGAAGCCAGATTGTCTGTTACGGGACCTCTCTGCTCTGCCTGTGTGCTAGGCCTAAATATATGCCAATGGACTGTTGCAGTGGTGGCTGACGTGAAGCCTCATTCTCTGCTATGACATGCAGACTGATTCTCTGCTGTCATGAAGCCAGATTGTCTGTTACGGGACCTCTCTGCTCTGCCTGTGTGCTAGGCCTAAATATATGCCAATGGACTGTTGCAGTGGTGGGTGACGTGAAGCCTCATTCTCTGCTATGACATGCAGACTGATTCTCTGCTGACATGAAGCCAGATTGTCTGTTACGGGACCTCTCTGCTCTGCCTGTGTGCTAGGCCTAAATATATGCCAATGGACTGTTGCAGTGGTGGGTGACGTGAAGCCTCATTCTCTGCTATGACATGCAGACTGATTCTCTGCTGACATGAAGCCAGATTGTCTGTTACGGGACCTCTCTGCTCTGCCTGTGTGCTAGGCCTAAATATATGCCAATGGACTGTTGCAGTGGTGGGTGACGTGAAGCCTCATTCTCTGCTATGACATGCAGACTGATTCTCTGCTGACATGAAGCCAGATTGTCTGTTACGGGACCTCTCTGCTCTGCCTGTGTGCTAGGCCTAAATATATGCCAATGGACTGTTGCAGTGGTGGGTGACGTGAAGCCTCATTCTCTGCTATGACATGCAGACTGATTCTCTGCTGACATGAAGCCAGATTGTCTGTTACGGGACCTCTCTGCTCTGCCTGTGTGCTAGGCCTAAATATATGCCAATGGACTGTTGCAGTGGTGGGTGACGTGAAGCCTCATTCTCTGCTATGACATGCAGACTGATTCTCTGCTGACATGAAGCCAGATCCTCTGTTACGGGAGCTCTCTCCTCTGCCTGGGTGCTGGGCCTAAATTTATGACAATTGACTGTTGCAGTGGTGGGTGACGTGAAGCCTGATTCTCTGCTATGATATGAAGACTGATTCTCTGCTGACATGAAGCCAGATTGTCTGTTACGGGACCTTTCTCCTCTGCCTGGGTTCTGGGCCTAAATTTATGAAAATTGACTCTTACAGTGGTGGGTGACGTGAAGCCTGATTCTCTGCTATGATATGAAGACTGATTCTCTGCTGACATGAAGCCAGATTCTCTGTTACGGGACCTCTCTCCTCTGCCTGGGTGCTGGGTAGTGTTGAGCGCGAATATTCGAAAAGCAAATTTTTTTCGCGAATATCGCAACTTCGCGATTTCGCGAATATTTCGAATATAGTGCTATATATTCGTAAAAACGAATATTCGTTTTTTGTTTCCCCCCCCCCCCCACAAAATTACAGTACACATATAATTGATTGTTTCCCAAAGGTCCAACAGCTCAGATCTTACTCACATTGCCTAGAAAGTGATTGAGGCGCGAATCTTCGTAAGGCGATTTTATTAGCGCACATGCGAATATCGGCACGTCCCAGAACAGAGGCAAAGGGCTTTGCATTCATACATTAGTGAATTGAGTTGCGAATCTTCGTAAGGCGATTTTATTAGCGCACATGCGAATATCTACACTTGTCCCAGAACAGAGGCAAAGGGCTTTGCATTCATACATTAGTGATTGAATTGAGCTGCGAATCTTCGTAAGGCGATTTTATTAACGCAAATGCAAATATCTACACTTGTCCCCAGAACAGAGAGGCAAAGGCCTGTGCATTCATATAGTATAGCACCATATTCGCGAATACGTAGAACTTCGTAAAATTCGATTTACGAATATTCGTATTTTTTATTTTACTTTCCACCTTACAGATTACATTGATCTGTACTCTGTCAACTACTGTCATCACCCCCCACTGTATCTCGATTGATTCCCAAAAGTCTCACATTCCCTAGAAAGTGATTGAGGTGCGAATCTTCGTAAGGCGATTTTATTAGCGCACATGCGAATATCTACACTTGTCCCAGAACAGAGGCAAAGGGCATTGCATTCATACATTAGTGATTGAATTGAGTTGCGAATCTTCGTAAGGCGATTTCATTAGCGCACATGTGAATTTTGCATAGCATATGTATTATGCGATAATTCGAATTATCGCATATGCGAAATAATAACGAATTTGAATAATCGCGAATATTTTACGAATATTCTTTCGAATATTCACAAAATTTCGCGAATTCGAATATGGGACATGCCGCTCAACACTAGTGCTGGGCCTAAATTTATGACAATGGACTGTTGCAGTGGTGGGTGACGTGAAGCCTGATTCTCTGCTATGACATGCAGACTGATTCTCTGCTGACATGAAGCCAGATTGTCTGTTACGGGACCTCTCTCCTCTGCCTGGGTGCTGGGCCTAAATATATGCCAATGGACTGTTGCAGTGGTGGCTGACGTGAAGCCTCATTCTCTGCTATGACATGCAGACTAATTCTCTGCTGACATGAAGACAGATTCTCTGTTACGGGACCTCTCTCCTCTGCCTGGGTGCCGGGGCCTAAATATCTGAGAATGGACTGTTCCAGTGGTGGCTGACGTGAAGCCTCATTCTCTGCTATGACATGCAGACTAATTCTCTGCTGACATGAAGACAGATTCTCTGTTACGGGACCTCCCTCCTCTGCCTGGGTGCTGGGCCTAAATATATGCCAATGGACTGTTGCAGTGGTGGCTGACGTGAAGCCTCATTCTCTGCTATGACATGCAGACTAATTCTCTGCTGACATGAAGACAGATTCTCTGTTACGGGACCTCCCTCCTCTGCCTGGGTGCTGGGCCTAAATATATGCCAATGGACTGTTGCAGTGGTGGCTGACGTGAAGCCTCATTCTCTGCTATGACATGCAGACTGATTCTCTGCTGACATGAAGCCAGATTCTCTGTTACGGGACCTCTCTCCTCTGCCTGTGTGTGTGCTGGGCCTAAATATATGCCAATGGACTGTTGCAGTGGTGGCTGACGTGAAGCCTCATTCTCTGCTATGACATGCAGACTGATTCTCTGCTGACATGAAGCCAGATTCTCTGTTACGGGACCTCTCTCCTCTGCCTGTGTGTGTGCTGGGCCTAAATATATGCCAATGGACTGTTGCAGTGGTGGCTGACGTGAAGCCTCATTCTCTGCTATGACATGCAGACTAATTCTCTGCTGACATGAAGACAGATTCTCTGTTACGGGACCTCCCTCCTCTGCCTGGGTGCTGGGCCTAAATATATGCCAATGGACTGTTGCAGTGGTGGCTGACGTGAAGCCTCATTCTCTGCTATGACATGCAGACTGATTCTCTGCTGACATGAAGCCAGATTCTCTGTTACGGGACCTCTCTCCTCTGCCTGTGTGTGTGCTGGGCCTAAATATATGCCAATGGACTGTTGCAGTGGTGGCTGACGTGAAGCCTCATTCTCTGCTATGACATGCAGACTAATTCTCTGCTGACATGAAGACAGATTCTCTGTTACGGGACCTCCCTCCTCTGCCTGGGTGCTGGGCCTAAATATATGCCAATGGACTGTTGCAGTGGTGGCTGACGTGAAGCCTCATTCTCTGCTATGACATGCAGACTAATTCTCTGCTGACATGAAGACAGATTCTCTGTTACGGGACCTCTCTCCTCTGCCTGGGTGCCGGGGCCTAAATATCTGAGAATGGACTGTTCCAGTGGTGGGTGACGGGAAGCCAGATTCTCTGCTATGGAACCTCTCTCCAATTGATTTTGGTTAATTTTTATTTATTTAATTTTTATTTTAATTCATTTCCCTATCCACATTTGTTTGCAGGGGATTTACCTACATGTTGCTGCCTTTTGCAGCCCTCTAGCTCTTTCCTGGGCTGTTTTACAGCCTTTTTAGTGCCGAAAAGTTCGGGTCCCCATTGACTTCAATGGGGTTCGGGTTCGGGACGAAGTTCGGATCGGGTTCGGATCCCGAACCCGAACATTTCCGGGATGTTCGGCCGAACTTCTCGAACCCGAACATCCAGGTGTTCGCTCAACTCTAGTCATCAGTATCTGATCGGTGGGGGTCCAACATCTGGGACCTCCACCGATCAGCTGTTTGAGAAGACACAGGTTCTCAGTAGTGCTGTGGCCTTCTCTCTACTCACCTAGCACAGTGTGTTCAACACAAGTTTTGATAAGGTCTGCATTGCCACAGGAGGCATGTCATTACATGCCTCTTCTGGCAGTACATGCTCCAGAATGAAATCTACAGAGCTCAGAGCTGCTGTAGATTTCAGTCATTATTGACACCAGTTTCTGGCGTAAATAATGATGAATGTGCCGGAACCGATGATCTCACCCACACCACCTCCATCATGCCCACCTGGCAAGGGCGGCGCAAATTGCCAGTTGCAACTTGAAAAAAGTTGCAATGACATTGAAAAAGTTGCAGACCGGGGTTAATCAAAAAAAGGCATAGGGTGAATGATAAATTCCCCCTAAGTTTTTTTGGAACTCAACCCTCACATAAAAATTTTTGAATGTTCAGATTCATAATTTAAAATCTTTACTTTGCCTAAATAAATCACCAAACATAGCATAATTATTTTATTTTGGTATTCAACCCTTTACCAACCAAACTACCTCGTAATCAGCGTGTAACTTAAACCTGAGCCTCATTGCCTTCATATGTGGTCCTGGAGCTGTTGGACCTCAGCAGGTACTAAGGCCTAGGAGCGATTGCAAATTCCACATCCCTCATTTTCACATCCTTGATTATCCAAAAATACTCACACTTTACTACACATACTTTATTACTTAAAGTTGATTTACACTGCACAATTGTAGTGCCAATTATCAGGAACGTACGTTAGTACTAATGATCGATTCCGATAATCTGCCATGTGAAGGTGGCACAGATCACGGATGAGTGAGTAAAACGCTTGTTCATGGGGTGAAATGATCTTTCATGCGGACACCTCAATCATTATTTCTGGGCGGCAGATTGTGCTGTGTAAACAGCACTTTGCTGCCCAGAAACAATTAATCTGTATGAAGACCAGCTATGGCAATATCCATCGCTTATCCCGATACAGTGAAGGATATTTCTGCATGGAAAAGCAGCTCTTTTCTCCACCCACGGGCAGGCAATTATCAGGAAGGAACAATCACCTTCCGATAATTGCCTGCTTGGTCGGAGCATGTAAATGTGCCTTTACTGGCTTGGCAGAAGCTACTTGGCCCATTAGGTATTTCTGAACACTTCCCAATCTTACATTCCTCCATACATCCAGGTCCATTGTTTAAAATGGATTGTCTGATTAATGTGTTCAGATTGTAAATTTTAAGACATTAGCCTTGACTTCTGTGAGGAATATGGATTAATATTTACTGTCAGCCATGTCCTCACACCCCCCATTTGCTGACAGGATTTCCCTGCTTCAAAGCCCCCAGCTCTGATTGTAATTCTGTGTACATGCAAAATAAGTTTACACCCCCCATGTGCTGACAGATTGCAGAGGTAAGGAACTCCACAGGAGGGCCCTGCTTCAAGGGAAAGTTCACCCCTCCATGCACCAGTTTGGAGCCAGCTGAATCTAGCAGGAAACCCCCCCCCAGCAGGGGGTATCTGCTTTGGCCTGGATCAATGAGATTTCCTAGACATATTGGCACCTACCTCTCATAAGGAATTATGAATCACCTGGCCACCGCAGACGCAAACCGGATACATATATGTGTCCCGGTGGCCACGAGGTACGGTCCCATGGTCTTTGTTTACTCGTACCCAGTCGGGGTAGGGAGATACTACCCATATCTCCCCATAGAAGCCACCTACCGGTACCAGGTTTGGGCTCTAATTGTAGCCGGAACCCAGGCAGGTCCATTAGTCCCAGAACCATCTCCCTGTGACCCTCTGGTCTGGAGCTATGACCCCTAAAGGGTTTTGTGGGTCATTCACCGTCAGCCCAGAAGAGGGGGAGTTGACCCCTCCCTGAGGCAGGGAGGGGGTGGGCCAGCTCCAGGTTAAAAGCCTGGTGCCAGCAAGTAGGGGGCGTCTTTTTCTGAAGAGGGGTCACATGCTACACATGTGTTTAGAGGGACCCAGGAAATAGCAGGAGAGCACAGCCCCTCGTGTGGCCTCCGGTTCAGGACATCGCCAAGGAACTTTCATCATACTTGGTAACTTACTTTCACCCTGCTTAATCCTATTGTAACCATATACCCTGTAATCTGTAACCTCAGACCACTGTATATATATTGTCTGTGTATAGTGTGTTATATCTAGTGTGCTCTTATAGCGATTAAATCTATAATTTAATCTTGTGCTATCTTGTATCTCGATCACGAATCCCCACGTCCGTGTTTTGGCCTAGTTATAAGCTACCGTGGGTTGGTTTCTGACCCTATATAATCCCGTTAGCGGACCGGGCTTATATCAAACGAGAAACTGGTGGCAGTTACCCGGGCTGAGTGTGGGCTGTTTTCACTGCGGCAGTGAAAAGGCCCTTCCAGCTTGTTGCCTCTCTGTGCCCGCGTGGACAGGAGGTGTGTGTGTAAACTATACCAGCCTGACCTTACGTGCTCCTCTGGAGGGCGTAACTTCACGTTATTGGTAAACCCCGTGATCATACCAGGTCTCGTGAGCTCGACGTGGTTGACGTCAGCGGACACGAGGGGTGGTATTCATCACATATTGGTGGCAGCGGTGGGATCGAGATACTAGTGTGTGTGAGTGTGAGACCCATACTTCCAGACACTAAAGACGACCAGCAGTAGCTCTTGCTGCTGGAGTCTTAAGATCAGTTCAACACTAGACAGTCTGAGGGCAGATACAATAAGGTGTGTGTGCATCAGGTTGCAGTGGTGTCAGTGACCATCCGTTGCAATGACGGCCAGTATCACAAGGAGCAAATCGAAGGAGATGGCCGATGCTTTAAATGGGGGCGGAGAGGAGGTGGAAGGCGAGGGGGAGCACAACCAAAGCTCCCCAAGGAGCCAGTCGCCAGAGGTGAGGTCCGCGGCGGGCCTCAATCCACCTGCCCATCCCCCCAGCCAAGCTGGCTCAGCTGCTCTCCTACAAGCTGCCATGGACCGTCTCCAGGCTGGAGACCAGGCAGCCTCTGAGCTCCTACTGGCAGCTGCAGAGCGTCGCGAGCAAGCAGAGGCTGCAGAACGTCGCGAGCAAGCCCAGGCCGAGCGTGAGCACCAGCTACAAATGCTCCAGCTGAAGCTTCAATTCCAGCAGCCCTCCCCAGCCCAATGTGAGTCTCCAGAGGTCCGGATTCCCAAACTGCGGGCGGAGGACTTTCCCCTACTGGACAAAGATGGGGACCTGGACACCTTTTTGTTGGCATTTGAGACAGCCTGCCATCAGTACCAACTGCCAGAGGACCAGTGGGTCAGATTCCTCACGCCACGGCTCAGGGGAAAAGCCCTTGAAATCTTCGGGTACCTGCCCAGCGAGACCATCCTGAGCTATGAGGACATCAAACAGGCTCTGGTCAGGCAGTATAACTTAACCCCTGAGTCGTACCGGAAAAGGCTCAGGAATTTGCACCGGGGTTCTACCCAGAGCTGGGCCGATCACATGCGGGCCTTGCTGAGAGCGGTCGACCAATGGACCACAGGATTGGAGCTCTCCACCGTCCAGCAGCTGAAGGAGCTCATCGCCACAGAACAGTTCTTGTGGAACTGCCCAGAGGATCTCCAGCAGTACCTCCGTGACCGGAAGCCAAAGGGGGCCTCCGCAACAGCAGCCCTGGCCGATGAATACACCAACAACAGGACTTCAGAGGCCCGGAAACCTGTCGGCTGGAGAGGGGGTAAGACGCACGCTGCACCTGCTACCCCTGCCCCTAGGCCCAAGTGGGCACCGGCCCCTGCTGCACTTTCCACGTCGGTGGGGGAACCCCGACTTTGTCACCTGTGTAAGCAGCCAGGACACTTCAAAGCCATGTGTCCCCAGCGCCCGAGGGATCCGTCCCAGTCATCAACCCGGAAACCGTCCACGGTGTTGTGTGTGGGTGGGGGTGGTGGGAGGTCCCTTGACAATGTTCAACCGGTCACCGTGGGCCAGGCCGTGGCCATGGGACTTAGAGACACCGGCGCTGAAATGACACTGGTACGGCCTGAACTGGTGACACCCTATGATTTACTGCCCGGGAGATCCCTCACTGTCTCCGGGATTGGAGGAGTGGAACCGGCGCTGCCCGTCGCCAAGGTCTATCTGGACTGGGGCGCCGGTCGAGGGGTAAGGGAGGTGGGGGTATCCGCAAATATCCCCGCCAGTGTTTTGCTGGGGACGGACCTGGGGCGGCTTGTGTCTAAGTATGTGGCCGCTGACGCCCCAGGGTCCGATTCCCCAGAATGTGATGCAATGTCCCCCCCGGATAATACTGTGAATGTACCTATTATGCATGTTGATGGGGATGTGGGGGATGTAATGTGTGCCTCTCCCCTCAGTGGGGAGGGGGTCATTCCTGTCAGCTGGGCTGAAGCCCCAGGATGTAGCCAGCAAGCATGCTGGGACCTGTTGTCCTCCAGTGTGGTGACTGGGGGGACAAGCAGGGGGCAGACAGCTGCAGGGGGGGAGGATGCAAATGAGGTCAGGGCTGTCCCAGGAGAAGTGGGACTGCCAGGTGAAGCCTCAGTGCAGTGTTCCTCCACCACTGGGATGTCAGGGGGCCAGGTTAGTCCGCCTGGACTGGCGACTTGGTCGGGAGTTGAGG
Source organism: Bufo gargarizans (assembly GCF_014858855.1). Taxonomy (NCBI): domain Eukaryota; kingdom Metazoa; phylum Chordata; class Amphibia; order Anura; family Bufonidae; genus Bufo; species Bufo gargarizans. Next base: position 147,152,221 of record NC_058086.1, read on the forward strand.
GGAAGCAGGCACTACCAGCGGTGGCAGCGGCTGTCACGCGCAGTGGGAGTGCTGGGGCCCTAGGGGCCCCTCAGGAGTCTGATGGCTTTCCCCCTTCCGACCAAGTGTCTGCCAAGTCAGATGGAGGCCCAGAGACAGGTCCCAGGGACCTGACAGAGGACGTGGCAGTCTCATCTATTCTGACCACGTCCAGTCAGGGGTTTCAGGTGGCGTTAGTGGCTGACTCCAGCCTGAACGCTCTCAGGGAGCAAGCGGCGCTGCCTCCCTCGGACTCAGACCTCAAGCAGGTGGTCTGGGACCAAGGAAGGCTGTGCCGGGTCACGGTCCAGCAGGGCTCACCGGAGGAGTGGCCTAGGGACCAGCAGTTAGTAGAACTGGCAGGGGACGTGGCAGTCTCATCCATTCTGACCACGTCCCACCAGGGGTTTCAGGGGGCGTTAGGGGCTAGCGCCAGCTTGAAAGCTCTCACAGAGCATATGGCACGGCCTCCCTTGGATTCAGACCTCCAGAGGGCGGTCTGGGACCAAGGTCGGTTGTGCCAGGAAACGGTCCCACAGGGCTCACCAGGGGCGTGGCCTAGGGACCGACCATTTGTGGTATCCTATCCGTACAGGGCAGAATTTCTGTGGGCTGTGCATGAGACTCCGGTAACCAGATACCCAGGGGCCGCTAAGGCAGAGGCTTGGAGTGGAGACCTAGCCACCCCTGGGGCATCGGTCATCGAGTGTGTCGTGCGCTTCCAGGAAAAAGCGCCGGCCTTGTCGCGGTTGGTGCACGACAGTATGGGGCAGGCCCAGACCGTCCAGAAGCAGGGGTACGACCAGTTAGCTTGTGAGAGGACCCATCACGTGGGTCCGCAAGCATGGATACTGGTTTCGGTACCTCAGACTAAGCTTCAGGCGGCCTGGGAGGGACCGTACCTCGCACACCAGCAGCTCAATGCCAGGATGCACCTGGTCACCCTGGACCACGCCCGGGGAAGGCAGAAGGCACGGGAGGCAGGTGCCCTCCCAGAAGGCCACCCCTTCCGGGAAATGTTAGCAAACAAGCATGGAAGGACTGCGTCCACCAAGATGCCCTTGGGCATGGAGTATGCCCCTGCCACTTCTCAGCGGATGGTCAAGCTGCTTAAGGGACTTGAAGGGTACGCGGCTGCGTACCTGGAGGTCATTGCCGTCTTTGGTCCTACATGGGAGGATCCCCGAGAGCATCTGGCGCAGATGCTCGGGCAGATCTGCCAGGCAGGCTTGACCCTTACGCCAGGAAGGTGCCAGCTGGGCATAAGTGAGGGGCCCCGGGTAGGCAGGGAAGCCTCGGAACCGGAACCTGGGAGAGGGGATGGCAGCTCATCCTGGATCACCCTCCGGGACAAGCACCAGGCGATATCCTTCCTGGGCTCCACCGGGTACTATAGGGAGTTCGCACCCCACTATAGTAGCCTGGCGAGGCCCCTGACGGACCGCACCAGGAAGAAGCTGCCCTCCGCAGTCGATTTGACCAACGACTGCGAGACGGCCTTCCAGGCGCTGGAGCATGCCCTTTCTAGCTTCCCGGTACTACAGGCAGCCGACTGCACGCGGCCGTTTATGGTACCGTCTGATGCCAGCCATTGTGGCCTCAGGGTCAGGCTCAATCCAGGTGACCACCTGGGTCAGGAACGAATGGGAGGTTGGTACGCAGGAGCCTGGCTCTCCGGCCGTACCACTTTGCCATTAACCACCAGGGAGGGCGCGGATGGGCGCACGGGGGAACACAGGAATGTGCTGCCCCCTGGCGCCCTCTAAAAGGGGGAGGTGTGAGGAATATGGATTAATATTTACTGTCAGCCATGTCCTCACACCCCCCATTTGCTGACAGGATTTCCCTGCTTCAAAGCCCCCAGCTCTGATTGTAATTCTGTGTACATGCAAAATAAGTTTACACCCCCCATGTGCTGACAGATTGCAGAGGTAAGGAACTCCACAGGAGGGCCCTGCTTCAAGGGAAAGTTCACACCTCCATGCACCAGTTTGGAGCCAGCTGAATCTAGCAGGAAACCCCCCCCAGCAGGGGGTATCTGCTTTGGCCTGGATCAATGAGATTTCCTAGACATATTGGCACCTACCTCTCATAAGGAATTATGAATCACCTGGCCACCGCAGACGCAAACCGGATACATATATGTGTCCCGGTGGCCACGAGGTACGGTCCCATGGTCTTTGTTTACTCGTACCCAGTCGGGGTAGGGAGATACTACCCATATCTCCCCATAGAAGCCACCTACCGGTACCAGGTTTGGGCTCTAATTGTAGCCGGAACCCAGGCAGGTCCATTAGTCCCAGAACCATCTCCCTGTGACCCTCTGGTCTGGAGCTATGACCCCTAAAGGGTTTTGTGGGTCATTCACCGTCAGCCCAGAAGAGGGGGAGTTGACCCCTCCCTGAGGCAGGGAGGGGGTGGGCCAGCTCCAGGTTAAAAGCCTGGTGCCAGCAAGTAGGGGGCGTCTTTTTCTGAAGAGGGGTCACATGCTACACATGTGTTTAGAGGGACCCAGGAAATAGCAGGAGAGCACAGCCCCTCGTGTGGCCTCCGGTTCAGGACATCGCCAAGGAACTTTCATCATACTTGGTAACTTACTTTCACCCTGCTTAATCCTATTGTAACCATATACCCTGTAATCTGTAACCTCAGACCACTGTATATATATTGTCTGTGTATAGTGTGTTATATCTAGTGTGCTCTTATAGCGATTAAATCTATAATTTAATCTTGTGCTATCTTGTATCTCGATCACGAATCCCCACGTCCGTGTTTTGGCCTAGTTATAAGCTACCGTGGGTTGGTTTCTGACCCTATATAATCCCGTTAGCGGACCGGGCTTATATCAAACGAGAAACTGGTGGCAGTTACCCGGGCTGAGTGTGGGCTGTTTTCACTGCGGCAGTGAAAAGGCCCTTCCAGCTTGTTGCCTCTCTGTGCCCGCGTGGACAGGAGGTGTGTGTGTAAACTATACCAGCCTGACCTTACGTGCTCCTCTGGAGGGCGTAACTTCACGTTTTTGGTAAACGCCGTGATCATACCAGGTCTCGTGAGCTCGACGTGGTTGACGTCAGCGGACACGAGGGGTGGTATTCATCACAACTTCCATTTTCTCCATTGTTTTTCCCGTATCATTACCTGTGTTCATTTATTTTATTCATCTAATGTGAACATGAATAATACAGCCATTTACATTGTTACACCTAAACTGCATTTATACACCGTGCTCAGGCTTCGTGTGTGCTGTCTTCTATGAGAGATACCAATATTTGAAGTCCACGAAGAATGGCAGAGCTGTATTTTTGCTGCCTTTGTTATTTTTGAAGGTGTGAGTGAATGTGAATGTGAAACTGGGTGTTTGGCCCTGAAGCAGAAAATGCAAATGCTCCAAAAGGAATTCATGATCAGTCTGTGAATACAAATCAGCACAGAAGGCAAGAAGTAACCCACAGGGCTTCTAGGCTCCCGTGGAGTAAAAATGTATAGGATCTGCCTCTCGATACATGCACAAGAGACATCCGCTAAATTAATGTACTCAACTTCCGTAGAGCTTATTGTTAGGTAACATTAAAAGAATCAGGTTTAGATATATGATAATGCAGGGAAAGCCAAAATGCATATTTTTATGCAGTCTTTGCATATTTGAAGGCTCGATAAACCTGCCCACTTTTTACATATAAAAAGATTCATTATAACACAGTTATTATAATCCGTTCAAGTCTCCATACCATTACAAAGCTGAACCTCTTTTAATAAACTTACATAAACTGGTGGAAAGTCTTGGGTGGCATTCAAGGTCATCATAATGTCCATGAAATCACTGTTGTTGATGAACTGAAATGAATTGTTCTTCTTAAAATACAAAAATATCCCAAAGCATCATGAATGTGGTTTACACTCGGGCCTTGCAGGGCTGGGGTCCTAGGTTTGGATCAAGGACAACATCTGCATGGAGTTTTTAAGAGGTGAGGTGGGCAAAAATTGCAATTCTGTCAGGGTTGTTTATTTTTTCACCATGCAGTATATAAGATAACTTTATTCTACAGTTTCATACAATTATGGTAATACCAGATTTATACAGTTTTTTTTCCCCATGTTTTACTGTTTTTGCATCATAAAATCACTTTTGTATTAAAAATCATTTGTAACTTGCATCACCATATAACAGCATCCATAACCTTTTTATTTTTCAATCAATGAAGTTGTGTGAGCGCTTGTTTTTTTGCGGTATGGACTGTAGCTTTTATTGGTACCATTTTGATAGCTTTTTTTTTTTTTTTTTTTTTTTTTTTGGGGAAGTGAGGTGGACAGTCAGGGTTTTTTATTTTTATTTTTTAATGGAGTTCACCATGTAATATATATGATATGATAATTTTATTCTCAAAGTCGATACAAATATGATACCAAATGTATATAAGTTTATACATTTTTTTAATACTTTTTCATCTTTCATGTTTTTTACGCCTTTTAGAGATCATGTTGTTAAAGATGCAGTAATACCAATTATTTTTTTTTCTTTATTTTTTTAACCAATTATAAATGAGTAGATATGGAAAAGCAGGCAATCTTTTTTTTTTACTTGACATTTTTATTTTTTTACTTTTTTTAAATCCCACTTGGGGACTTAAATGTTTAACAATTCGATTACTGTCAGTTTTACACTTGGCCTGATCAGACCCTGCCTCTGGCAGGGCCTAGCAGGCTTCCATACATGGCACCCATCGGGACCCTACGATTGTGTTGTGTGGGCCCGATGAGGAAAAGATGAAAATCGCTCCCTCTGTAAACCTCTTAGGTGCTGCTGTCACCACAGCATCTGAGGGGTTAAATGGCCAGGATCAGTGCTAACACGGATCTTAGCTGTTGCAGCAGGGTGGTTCTGTTAATGAGCCACAGCCACCTTCATGCTGTAAATGTACAGCATGGTGCATTAATGTTCAGTTTGCTATGCTGTACATTTACAGCATGGAGCGGGAAGGGGTTAAATCATGTTTTTATATAAAACATTTTGTTTTCAGAAATTCTGATGTTGGTCATTTTAAATTTTAAATATGACTATATTAAAAAAAAAACATAAAATCATACAGTTTCTGTCTTGACCATTAGGCCTGAAATATGTCCTGCTCTTTGAGAGCAACCATGCGGGCCATAGACACAATAGACTGGAAGGGACCTCATTTACTTATATGGGAGCGTATTCTAGGAATGCTCTGTGACCCATGCAGAGTTCAGGAAGGAGCAGGAAAGCAACAATCATCTTTTGTGAATTGAGGATCCAGCGTTACCTATACAAACATGATATCTTTCATTGTAATCATGTCTGTGATGATAATGTGATGATTGCTGAAAAGCTAGCTTGATATTTTATTTTTAAATATAGATAGTGTCATAGAATTTTTTTTAAAAAAATCACCAAAATTGATTTACTTAAAAAGCTATTTAAACAATAGATCATTTTCCGATTCCCATTCCACATTCCCTTTCATGGCATTGACTCCATAAAGGATTTTTGCATTGATTTAGGAACATTTTTCTAACCTTCGTGTGGCACTGGATTCCATATTTGCTAAACACGATGGAAAACAAATAAAATGTTTGTGATATAGCCATAAGCACAAAGGCATAGCAGCAATTATGTGGAGCATGCAATATGTATTGAATATTTTGTGTCACTTTCATCTGGCCTGATCTCAGGCAACGGTTACCTTCTCTGTGCAGAAGGAGAATTCTCATCTGTGCCCTGACACTCTGGATAATTAGGCCCTGTCAGAATGAGGAGGCAGATCCACAGTTTGCCTGGTCACCCTTGTGACTGATAATGGAGCGGCACTGACAAGGAGGAATACATGATGGAGCAGCTTCGCTGCAGGTTTAACATTAGGTCCAGCAACACTAGCATGAACAGGGCTGGGGGGGGGGGGGGGGGGGGGATGGTCCTTCTGGAAACTGTCGGGTTGCCTTACTAAATGTGTGCAAATAATCTACACTGCATATGGCTATGATGACAAGGAAGGGACAAGAACTTAATGCTCAGATATGTAGGACCACTATATCCATATATTCACCTGCACCATCTTTTTTTTGTTGTTTTTTTTTTAAGGGGGGCGGGGGTTGTTGCAAACGTATAAATATGTAGGGCAATTGTAGGGAGGTTATGTTTTCTTCTCAATGAGTGATGGATGGGTTAGCTTTAGCGTTGAACGAGGTAGATGTCTCCTCCATGCTGCTCACCATTCCACATCCCTTCTTGCAGTCTCATATACAGGATGGGGCAGAGAGACTTTTAAATAAACCCCTACTGCCACGAGGGTGTCAAGAACCACGCCTGACTCCGTTACACCCGGGGTCAGGAAGTCGCAGCGGGTGGCTGCACGCTCTATGTAGAAAGATAGGGCTGTTTCTTTATGGTAGCTTTCTGGGTTTGCTTTGCAACCCTTTTTGGCTCACTCAGGGATCCGTAGCTCCTTCTCCTCAGCTGTTCCTTGTCCAGCACTCCCAACCTCCTTATATTCCCCTCTCACACTTCTCTGGTTGCCAGATATAGAGCTTCCTGCCTGGACTTCTATACTGACCCACTGGAGCTGTGTTGCTGCGTTCCCTGGTTGTTGTTCCAGAACGTTACCCTCCGGATCCCTGTTGGGCCTTTGTGGTCTGCTGTTGTCGCCCACCTGGGATTATATGTTTTGTCTGTCCTCTCCTTGGTGTTTTCCTCTGTGTGTCAGTGGTGCGGACTAGTGATCCCACCGCCCCGTTCACTACCTAGGGCTCATCTTAGGGAAAGCCAGGGTTTAGGCACGTGATCGGCGTACGGGTGAGGAACCCATCTAGGGACGTCAGGGCAGTCAGGTGCCAGCCGCAAGGTGAGTCAGGGGTCACCACCTTTCCCTCTCCCTTGGGCAGGGCCTTCCCTTTTCCCTCCCTTTGCGTGATGCCGGTCATTACACCTACCTCCACCGTCCCCCTCACAGAGCTGCTGAGGAACAGATTCTGCTGCAGCTTCCCCTCCTCTTTGTCCAGTATTTACTGTATTTACAGAGTTTACACGTATGGGAATCAGAGCTAAAGACTGCTGGAATAATATTTAAGTACACATTTTATATGTTACCAATTCAGGCAGAAATCTACTGTACATTGATGTACATGCTATCAATTTACTGCCATCAGCATTGCTAGTGATGTAATTAGTAATATATTGGGGCAGATTTACTAATACTGTTGCACTTTGAGCTGTCTAACATAATGACAAATGTACTATTCTGGCACAAGGACCTTTATAAATTTGGAGTATTGTAAATCTTACGCCAGATTTCTAGAATTCTATCTATGTGCATAAAATTTGTCTGTGTGCCAAATATTCTGTCCATGCATCAAAAAGTTGTCCATGCACCAAAAAAATTGTCTTGTCTAAGTTTACGCCACCTATAAGTTATCATAGTTTTACTCCAACAGTGCAGGAAAATTAAAGGGGTTACCCAAGACCTATAATGCTCCCATATGCCTGGGACCCTGACACAGATAGTACTTACCTCGTTCCCTGGCACCCGCGTCACTTCTGATGCCAGCTCGGCCGCCGCGTCATCTCCCTGTCTCACAGATGAAAACATCCGGTGTCATGGGGGGCCATCCTCTCTAGCGTCACCCGCAATGCTAGGGAGGCTCGTTCCCATCTCAGCCTGCTATTGGCTGCCCCCACGCCGGATGTTTTCATCCTCATGATGGGGAGATGCAGCAGCACCAGGCCCCATAAGCGACTGGGAATGAGGTAAGTACTATCTGTGTGAGAGGCCCCGGCATATGGGGGGCATTATAAGCCTTGGACAAACCCTTTAAGGTGCATTTTTTGGCTCACTGAAACACATATGGATCATGCCCCATTTTCCACAAAGCCACGCCCACATGTTGGACAAAGCGTAAAGTAAAAAAGCTTAGAAAAATGTTTAAATGATTGGCAAATGTGATACAAAGCAAGCACAGTATTATTATTTTTTAGAGCAAAATGCTCCAAAAAGCTGGTCCATTTTTGATGATGAGTCTGCCTCAGTATGCCTGTTTCTGCAACATAGGACATTGGAAAATAATCACTGAATCAATGTATAAATATTGGAGCCTTCTGAATGTCTTTATCTTCTAAGCATACTGTGAGTTAGATTTAATCAACCACTGTCTTGCACTGAAAATCACGCAATGTGTTATGTAATGTATGAGCTGGGGTGCAGACACATAAATGCATTTACCTACAGTAGCAAAAGTTGTCCAAGTTGGCCAGCTCCTCCAGACACTACACCTTCCCTGGTTTGAGGGTGGACATCCCGGCAGCCTGAGTAGCCAGGACATAGTTGTCATAATGGAAAGGCATCCTTTCAAAGAAAGTAAGCTGTGAATGTCCTAGCTCAGCTCAAAACTCCACAGATGGACCATCATTCTCCTCTTGATGCACAGTAGGTCCTTCCCTTCTTTCCAAGGGGACTGCCTCTAGTTAAGGTGGTATCCACCATTCTTCTTCCCCAGATGGCATTGCTGTCGTGGAAGAGTTATCTGGTATAGGCTCAGGAGCCCTTCTCAGAAAAGTGCATGGCCTGAGCTTATATTGGTGCACTGTCTACACAGACCTGGTTACACCCTCAATTTTAATCTCAAACACTGGTATGCTTGGATTGGGTTCCCAGATTACCTTGTATATGTGAGATTGTGAAACAGCTATTTCTGCATAATGTTTGTACTTAAAGGGAACCTGTCACCTGGATTTTGGGTATAGAGCTGAGGACATGGGTTGCTAGATGGCCGCTAGCACATCCGCAATATCCAGTCCCCATAGCTCTGTGTGCTTTTATTGTGTAAAAAAAAACCGATTTGATACATATGCAAATTACCCTGAGATGAGTCCTGTACGTGAGATGAGTCAGGGACAGGACTGATCTCAGGTTAATTTGCATATGTATCAAATCAGTTTTTTTACACAATAAAAGCACACAGAGCTATGGGGACTGGGTATTGCAGATGTGCTAGCGGCCATCTAGCAACCCATGTCCTCAGCTCTATACACAAAATCCCGGTGACAGGTTCCCTTTAAACTGTCATTTGGCATATGTAAAGTAGGTGATGACTCATGCTGCTGCTTGGGAGTGAACCAGGAAGTGTTGATCTGACATGGTGGAAGGATGGTGCTGTAAAGGGACTGAATCCGATTCCATCCTGGCTTGCAGATGTCCAGCAGTTAATGTACACTCAAAAGAAGGAGAGTAGCTGTTATACCCTACTGAATCCAGCTCTTTTGAAAGAGAGGTTGTCCCAGGAAGACCAGTTCAGTGTGTGGGCAGAAGACCTCACCATCAAGCAAGGCTGCACGGTTGCTGAGAGGTTGGTGGCCATCTCTGGTAGGCTGCATCCTCGGGCCCAGAACAGACGCAGGTCAGTACACCTGATTACTGATTGTAATATATTGTGGTGCTCCTGAAGTAACAGAGACTAGCCTAGGCCTCGCATTAGTTAGTTAGTTAGGATTATATTGTTTGCTAGGCTTTACTGTACTGGACTGCAGCGCAGTTATTGATTTGCAGGCTCTGCTGCATCTGCCACCGGCTAGGGGTGTCCTCTGCAGCGGTGCAGCACGACTTGCAGGCTCTGCTGTGTCCGCCATCGGCTAGGCCTGTCCAGTGGGCAGGGACATTGACTGTGGGTCCGGGATATAGCGTTTTCTATGTATGCTTGTATTGTTTTGGTTATGCTTGTGTTATTACTTTTTGCCTAAGTAAAGTTTCTGTTCTTGCATATTAAGCTGGTGTCAGTGTTGCTTTTCTTGTCTGTGACTTTGCTGTATCCTGGGGAGCCCACCCCGGTACACGGCTTACATATGGATGGTCTCCTACCGCCACTGCAGCTTCCCAGCCCTCCTGGCTATCCGATTGCGTACCATCACTCAATCTCCCACCTGCAATGGCAGCTTCCTCAATTTCTTGTTTGGGCAACCAGGTCATACATCTCTTGTACCTTCTTTTGATGGTCTTCCATCCAAATCTCTGTTGTCCATCCCCCACCTTTTTCACTGGCTGGCATCATCATGTTTAGAACCTTCCATTCCTCCCAAACATCAGCAAGAAGGATGAATAACCAGTGGCTAAGTGTACTGTGTTGTACACAAACACAAGCTCTGCGTGTAGTCTGGCCATCTTTCCTTCTGTTACTCCAATGTTTGCAACAGCTGTAGTAGAGTTCTGTTCAGGCACTCACATGCACAATTTCCGTGTGGATGGTAGGGTGTGGTGCAGGTCTTACAAATCTGGCACAAGTGATACAGCTCTTCTATCACTCTGCCTTCAAAGCAAGCCCCCTGGTAGGAGTGTAGTTGTGTAGGACAGCCATAAGGCAGAATGAAGTTCTTCCACAGGGCTTGTGCTGTAAATTCAGCAGTTAGGTCCCGGGTGGGGACCTCTACTGCAAACTTGTATCCATGCAGGGACTCTCCAACCTTCACACAGTACCACTACCTTCTGGGCAAGCCCAATCTCTGTAGGGAGCTGTACTCTTCTGCATAGGACTACCTCATGGAAGGTCAGACAGTCCTTCTGCTGTCACAGCTTTCTCCCCAGTGATTTCAAGGCCTCCCGATAATTGTAAGCTGGCTGGTAATCACTAAGGAGTCATTTTCTCACTCTGGCAATCTGTGACTCTCACTGCCAATGGTCCTGCCACTCTTCCATGGATCCTCCAGCAGTGATGTTGACTGCAGGCTCCACCCCCTGAACCAAAGCACTCTTCAGTGGTCAAGGAACTTTCATGAAATCAGGGTCTCAACCTCTTCCTGCTATTTGTCTGCAGAGCCACTGGGGTTCTCCAACGTGTTACGAGGCAAGGTATCTGCATTGCATTATTCTGCCCAGGCCTAAATTGCATCTTGAAATTAAATTTACTAAGGACCATCCCAGTTTGGCGGTATCTTTGGACCAGTGAATTGTTATCGGTCATTAGGTTCGGCAGTGGAGGAGGAGGACATAGCCATAAATTTGGGAAGGCCCCCAAAAATTGGGAAATGGAAAACAGAACGTAAAGAGAAAGTGCGCTGGAGTATAACAATGGCTGGTTCAACACAAGGTATGGACAAGTCCTGTGGGATCCATGCCTGGTTCATTTTAATGAACGTGAGCTTGTCCACGTTGGCTGTGGACAGGCTGCTGTGCTTGTCTGTGATCACCCCCCTGCCGTTCTAAACACACGTTCAGACAATACACTGGCCGCAGGGCAGGACAGCACCTCCAAGGCATAAAAGGGCAAGCTCAGGCCATGTGCCCAATTTGGAGACCCAGAAGTTAAATGGGGCAGACCCATCAGTCAGCATGTACAGTTCTACCATGTTGTTGAAATGCTGCCTCCTGCTAAGACGTTCCGTATCAGCTGGTGGTGCTGGTTGTTGTGGCGTACTGACAAAGCTTTTCCACATTTCGGCCATGCTAACCCTCCCTTCTGAGTTGCTGGTGGTGCCCCAGCTGCATTGGCGACTTCTTCTTCCTCCTCTGCCTTCGCCTTGTGCTTCCACAGAGACCCCGCTGTCAGGTGGGAATGCCATCAGCAGCGCGTCTACCAGCGTGCGCTTGTACTTACGCATCTTCCAATCACGCTCCAGTGACCGAATTAAGGAGAGCATGTTGTCCTTGTAGCGGGAATCAAGCAGGGTGGTCTCCCAGTAATCAGCACTGGTTAGAATGTGGGCATATAGTCGCTCATGTGTGTCAGGCTGCCCAGAGGCAACAAAAATCTGTCCTCTGTATCCCCCAGCCATGCTCCAGTGATGCCCATGAGCTGCTTTGGGTGCCACCCTGCTGTGAACACGGTTCTTCCTCATCATCATTCTCCTCCTCCTCCAGAACTGTGTCCTGGCTGGACAGTTGTGTACCTGCCTCTGTTGGTGCAGGAGCCCACCCATTGGCGTACATAGAGAAGTAAAGGCCCCATAGAAAGTATCAAGCAGGGCCCCCCACACAGGACAGAAGGGTTTCCACCTAAAGGCAATTTTTTACTCTGCCTCATTTGCTAAAAGTTGTTTCTTTAGAGCAAGGGTGGGGAACTTCTGGCCCGCTGGCTACATATAGCGCGGGGGATCATTTTCTGTAGCTCCTGGCCTCCTGTAAGAGCATATAGTGAAAATGCTAATGACCTCCTCCTTTATGGATGCGGGAGGCACAAAAATATGGGAAAAGGGTTCCGCTGGCTGTACTCACCTTCCCTGGTCTTCTGACCCCGCTCTGTGTCCTGATATGTACAGTGTCAGGACGTAGTGCACGTAGGCTCTCGACAGCAAAAAGGTTCCCCACTCTTGCTTTAGAGGGTAGAGTCCTGACCAAGTTTTCAGAGCAGAGGATCCCAACTTGGCCCCCTCTTGCCCTGGACCCCATAGCTGTCGCATGGTGTGCCGCTATGGTAGTTACGCCCCTGAACCCACACTTCGAGTCACTTGTGAATGACTGGCCTGATAACTGTGGAAATGATCCCTCTTCCTCCTCCTCTTCCTTCTGTGCCACATCCTCTTCCATCATCGCCCGATGTTTTTTCAAGGAGACACAGAAGTGGGATAGTAAATCTGAGGATGGCATCATCGCACTGACCATGTTGGTGGAGTACTCGAAACAGTGCAACATGGCACACACACATCCCGCAGAGCGACTCACCCGTGCGTGCTGCAGCTGAAACTTCACTATCGCCTGCTGCGGCTCGCACAGTCTCTCCAGCATGTGCAAGGTGGTGTTCCACCTTGTGGGTGCGTTGCATATGAGGCGGTGAGCGGGAAGGCCGAAGTTACGCTGCGCAGACAGGTGAACAGCAGCAGGGTGAGAACTCCTAAAGCGTGCACAGACGGCCTGCACTTTCTGCAGCAGTTCTGACATATCGGGGTAATTTTTCTGGAACCTCTGCACCACCAAATTCAGCCCATGTGCCAGGCAAGAGATGTGCGTCAAACCGGCTAGGCTCAGAGCTGCTACGAGATTTCGCCCGTTAGCGCACACCACCAAGCCGGACATGAGGATCAGTGGCACCAAATACTCATCGGTCTGTTGTTCCATGTCCGTCCACAGCTCCGGCGCAGTGTGTTCCCCCCCCCAAACAGGTGACTTTCAAAACAGCCTGCTGTCGTTTCCTCCCTGGCTGTGCTGTAGTTGGTGGTGCAGGTGTTACGCTGACCGGATGAGGAGGCGGTAGAGGAGGAAGCGGAGTAGGAGGAGGCAACAGGAGGCAACGAGAAACGTCCTGCAATCCTCGGTGGCGGAAGTACACGCGCCAAACTGCTATCCACCTCAGGCCCAGCCGCCACTGCATTTACCCAGTGTGCAGTTAGAGAGATATAACGTCCCTGCCCATGCTCATTGGTCCACGTATCAGTGGTTATGTGGACCTTGCCACAGATCGCGTTGCGCCATGCACACCTGATTTTGTCCTCCACTTGGTTGTGCAGGGCAGGGATGGCTCACCTGGAAAAGCAATGGCGGCTGGGAACCACATACTGTGGGACAGCCACCGCCATAAGGTTTTTAAAAGTCTCCGTCTCCACCAGACGGAATGACAGCAATTCAAAGGCCAATTTTGAAATGCTGGCATTCAGGGCCAGGGATCACTGGTGGGTATGGGGGTACTTCCTCTTGTGGCACACCGAGCATGAGTGTTTGGCTTGTGTTCTGGGGACTCAGAGCTCCCCCTTATTCAAACAAATAACTGTTCCTTCTCTCCCTCTCCATCTTCCCCCACATCCTAACCCAGAAAACCGCCATAAACTTCTTAGTCCCTGACCCAGAGGTGACAACGATCACTGGCCTCCACGACACTTTATATAAACATGCCTGTATAGTGGACAGCTTCAATGGGGTTTATTACTTTATGAGCACGCTTTCGGAGGGTGGGGGCAAGCTGCTCTCCATACCTCGCTGTCATTGGGAAAATCCCAAAATCTTACTCCGGTCATAACTCGAAAATACAGCTCAATAGAGATTATTGAGGTATGCCATTTTAACGGTTTGGAGGTGACGGTGCCACACATACCAAAAACCACCCACTTATGTTAAATCCTGGCTCAGAAAATCAGTTCTGATTGGGGTCACGTGGTGTTTGGTACCCCCTGTGACCCCAATACTGAGAGCTGGAAAATGAGCCCACAATTATCGGGAGGGCATTCTCCTGTGTTGAGTTATGGGCATAAATCCATTTTAGACCAGATTTCAGCGTGACTGACCAGTCATAAAAGTCACAGCCAACCCATATGTCACACCCTACAGGCGGGTTTACAGACTGCCTGGACCAATTCTTATAAATTGGACAGAGCAGATTGTACTGGGCTCCTCATTTTAAGGGCAATCAGATTGAATGAGGATGCATGTCTTTCTGTCTTGCCTCAGGACCTGATAGCTGCAAGTCTCTGTGTGAGTAAAGTAGGGGTCAGTTTTCTTTCATCCTTTTAATTTTAAAAACTGTTCTGTGTATATTTGTATGCTTCTGTTGTTTACATCTTTAAATTTGCCCCCTTCCTGACCAGTCCTATTTTTGCAAATCTGACATGTCTCACTTTATGTGGTAATAACTTTGGAATGCCTTTACTTATCCAAGTCATTCAGAGATTGTTTTCTCGTGACACTTTGTACTTCATGATAGTCATAAATTTGAGTCAATATAATTCACCTTTATTTATGAAAAATCCCAAATTTACCAAAAATGTTGAAAAATTCACAATTTTCTTTTTTTTTTTTTTTTATTACTTAACATTCCCCATATGTCTAATTTATGTTGGCATCATTTTGAAAATGTCATTTAATTTTTTTTTAGGAAGTTAGAAGGCTTAGAAGTTTAGAAGCAATTCTTCAAATGTTTAAGAAAATTGACAAAACCTACTTTTTAAGGACCAGTTCAGGTCTGAAGTCACTTTGTGGGGCCTACATAGTGGATACCCCCATAAATGACCCCATTGTAGAAACTACACCCCTCAAGTTACTTAAAACCGATTTTACAAACTTTGTTAACCCTTTAGGCGTTCCACAAGAATTAAAGGAAAATGGAGATCAGATTTTTAAATTTCACTTTTTTGGCAGATTTTCCATTTTAATCCAATTTTTTCTTTAACACATCGATGGTTAACAGACAAACAAAACTCAATATGTATTACCCAGATTCTGCTGTTTACAGAAACACCCCACATGTAGTCATAAACTGCTGTATGGGCACATGGCAGGGCGCAGAAGAAAAGGAACTCCACATGGTTTTTAGATGCCATGTTCCATTTGAAGCCCCCCTGATGCACCCTTACAGTAGAAACTCCCAAGAAGTGATCCCATTTTGGAAACTAGGGGGTAAGGTGCCAGTTTTATTGGTACTATTTTTGGGTACATGTGGTTGTTATAGCACAGTTTTTATTTATTTATTTTTACAGCGTTCACCTGAGAGGTTCGGTCAAGTGACATTTTTATAGCGCAGATTGTTACGGACATGGCGATACCTAATATGTATACTTTTTCTTATTTATTTAAGTTTTACACAATAATAGCTTTTTTGAAACAAAAAAATAATGTTTTAATTTGTCCATGTTCTGAGAGCTATAGTTTTTTTTTATTTTTTGAGACATTTTCTTATGTAGGGGCTCATTTTTTGCGGGATGAGGTGACGGTTTTATTGGTACCATTTTGTGGGACATACGTCTTTTTGATCACTTGGTGTTGCACTTTTTGTGATGTAAGGTGACAAAAATGGCTTTTTTGACAGTTATTTTTTATTATTTTATGTGGTGTTTATCGGACTGGGTCGATTATGTGATATATTTATCGAGCCGACCGTCACGGACGCGGCATTACGAAATATGTCTATTTTATTTTATTTTTTCTATTTAAAAAATAATTATTATTTCTTACTTGGGGAATTGTTTTACATGTGAAACCTTTTTCTTTATTTTATTTTTTTAACACTTTATTTTTTTATTTTACACTTTTCGTCCCCCATAAGGTCATACAAGACCTCTAGGGGACATTTACTTGACCTATTTTTTTTTTTCACTGTTGATTTCTCCTGTAACTGGGGCTGACATAGTAGCCCCAGTTACAGGAGAAATGCACCCCCCAGAGAGGCTGTACAGCGCAATACAGCGCTGTACAGCCTCAGTGCAGGGCTGATCGAGGTCTCTAAAAGACCTCACACAGCTCCTGCACTCTCCAGTCCCAGCGATCACATGACCGCCGGGCCAGAACAGGAAGCGCATAGCACTTCCTGCTCTGCATACACAGCGCTCGGTGAGCACTGTTTATGCAGCAATCCAGAAGGCAGGGACACCTGGGCACTGTCCCTGCCTTCTCTCTGGGTTGCCCTGCTGTTACTGACAGCGGGCAACCCGATCAGCAGCTGTACGATTAGCGTGCAGCTGCAGTTTCTGAATGGACGTTCTGGAACGTCCATTCAGAAACAAAGAACCACCTCCTGGACGTTTATAGTCAATATGTGGACGGGAGGTGGTTAAGGCAATTAGAGTTCCTAATTTTCAGGTACCTGTTTGCTTTAAAATACGAATCTCAGAAGCTTATTACTTGTTAGAAGGAACCAGCAAGAAATTGATCTTCCGTGCAATCTGGTAGATTGTAGGAAGCAGAGTGATCAAATTCGATAGTGTGTGTAGTGTCAGCACTTGTCCCGATTGACCGCTGGTACCTGATCCCGGTCTGATCAGGTACTGCGACCTGGGGCAAGATCACGACACCTCTTTCTCTCTAGTGTTTGGGGGATAGACAGCTGAACACTTCAATGGGACAGTGTGGAGATCGTTGGTGACAGTGGTGGAGATGTTGGAGTTGCTGCCACATCCTCTGTTTGTGGGGTGGCAGGTGCAACTGTCACTCCAGAGGGGGGGGGGGAGAGGTCGAGAATGCAGCAGAAGAGGGGGGAAGGAGGAGCTCGAGATCTTTCATGGTTTTTGAGGTGTACTCCACTGCAGCTTGTGCTTTGCATTTAGATGCCTGGTCAGGCAGGTGGTACTCAGGTTTAGAACATTTATGCCTCACTTCAGGCTCCAATTGCACAGCGTGCAAACCCCTCGCGTCTTGTCATCAGCACATTGTCTGAAGAACTTTCATGCCAGGGAACTTCATAGAGCTGGCTTTGGTGTGCTCAGTCCCTGGGTGCGGTGGGCAGTAGCAGGCGTACTGGCTAGGGGACGGCCACTCTGATTTTGCACCCTGCTCCCCATTTTCTGTGTGGCTGGCACTGTGTGACCACCACCTGTTCCTCTGAACTGCACATGTTACTCGCATGACCTTGATTCCATGTGGGGTCTAGGACCTCATCTTCCACCCACTCCTCACTCCTGCCCTCCTTGCTGGTCTGCACACTGCAGAAAGCTGCAGCAGTTGGCACCTGTGTTTCGTCATCATCAGGATGTGCTGCGGTGGTCCTTCCATGTCCACATCCTGGACTTCTGGGGCAGGGCTAGGTGGATGGCCCACAGAAACCCTGCCAACAGAGTCATAAAAAAGCATAAGAGACTGCTGCATGACTTGGGGCTCAGACTGCTTGCCTAATTTGCAAGGGGGTGAGGTAAAAGATAGATGCCCATGGGCTGCAGGTGCCAACTCTGCTCTTTCAGCAGGGGACCGGGTGGAAGACAATGTGAAGGAACTGGAGGCACTGTTCAGCCACCCAATCTACTACCGCCTCTACTTGTTCTGCCCTCACTATTCGTACACCGGTATTCGGGCCTGCAAAATAACGCTGAACATTCTGCCGCCTACGTGCCCCTGAGGTAGGTGTTTCATTTGGGCGTGAAGCTGGCACAGATCGACCACGTCCTCTCCCTGCAACAGGAGATCCACCAACAACAGCAGCACCACGACCAGGGCCACGTCCCTTATTTGATGCTCTCCTCATTCTTTGAGGTCATACACTGAACTAACAGACGGATTAACTATATTAATTTTCCTGTCACGTATGCAGTGCAGGTGTACCTCACACAAAAAATGGGTATATGTCACCCACTGATCTAACAGACATATTAACTATATTAATTTCCCTGTCACGTATGCAGTGCAGGTGTACCTCACGCATAAAATGGGTATGTGTCACCCACCGAACTAACAGATGGAATAACTATGTTAATTTCCCTGTCACGGATGCGTGCAGGTGTAACTAACACAAAAAATGGGTATATGTCACCCACCGAACTAACAGACGTATTAACTATATTCATTTTCCCTGTCACGGATGCAGTGCAGGTGTACCTCACACAAAAAATGGGTATTTGTCACCCACCGATCTAACAGATAGATGAACTATTCTATTTTTGTGTCAAAAAATTGCATACGGTGGAGGATGTCGGCGCGGTCCACATGCACCACAAAGGCATCCTACACAAAACGGAGCATTGTGCGGATGAAAATATAATCATATAAATCACAGAAGAAATGCACCAAACGGATATGCCACTGACTATACTGGCTAGTCATAAATGCAGATATTAAAATCTGAGACTTTTGCCAATATATTCCTGTCAGGAAGATATCGGAGCCCATCATGCACCACGTCACGGTCCTCAGCATGGCAAGGGGTCCTACCACTACGCTACCTATGGTGTGAACAAGGTCTGAAGGTGATGTAATCCAGCTCACAGCCAAGCTTCCACACAACCGCATAGAAGGACAACTAGTGCAATGTGAACAAAGCCAGACTGTAAGCCACACCCATATCAGACCATGTGATGGAGGCTACCAGGTGCAAAGGAGAGTATTTGAATGCCAGGTAAAGGCACATACACTACATATAAAACAAGACAAAAACACAGAAATATAGTGGCAAATCTGGGGGAGCTGCTCAACAAAGATGGTACAAAGTGGTGGATTGCACCCACGAATAAATCACTATAGGTCACCCACAGAATTAACAGCCAGATTAATTATTATATTTCTGTGTCAGGGGTGCAAAGATACTCTCCCTCACTTTAGCTGCCTGCTTCCTGTCCCTGCACTACTCAGAGCTGATGGACGGTGCTACACGTGACCCAGCTTGTATAGAGACTGGGTCACATGATGCATCGGCCAATCACAGCCATGCCATTACTAGGCATGGCTGTGATGGCTTCTTAAAGGGGTTATCCCATCTTAGACAATGGGGGCATATCGCAAGGATATGCCCCCATTGTCTGATAGGTGCGGGTCCCACCGCTGGGACCCGCACCTATAAGGAGAACGGAGCAGAGAAAGTGGAGGAGGGCGCACTGCGCATGCGCAGCCGCCCTCCGTTCATTTCTATGGAGCCACCGAAAATAGCCGAGCGCTGGCTCAGCTATTTCCGTCGGCCCCATAGAAATGAAAGGGAGCGTTGGCCGCGCATGTGCGGTGCGCTCCCATTCACTTCAATGGGAGAGGCGGGGAGCTGCGCCTGGTGGTGGTCGGACCCTGGGAAACCCGGGGTCCTCCAGCCACAACTCTCCCCGGCTCCGTTCTCGTTGTAGGTGCGGGTCCCAGAGGTGGGACCCGCACCTATCAGACAATGGGGGCATATCCTTGCGATATGCCCCCATTGTCTAAGATGGGATAACCCCTTTAAGTGCCCACAGCTTAAAAGCTTGTTGATTAGCTGCCCTGCAGCCTATCAACTAGCTTTATTAAGTGCCCGAACACCGAACTCGAACCCAAACTTTTGCTGCAAAGTTCGGGTTCGGGTCCAGGTATCTGAACTTGCAAAGTTTGTTACGGACCTGAACTTTGCTGTTCGGGTTCGCTCAACACTATCAGTCATCAACACAAACTCTGCTCCTGTCAAGATATCTGCAAACTTTTCAGTCACCACCCACACCACTGCTAGTAGTTCAAGTTTGAAGGACCTGTAATTGTCAGGGTTCTTCTCACTCTCCCGCAGAGTTCTACAGGCATTGCATACCACACATTGTTGACCATATTGTTCTTAGGTAAGCACAGCTCCTGGTTACTTCAGGCTCCAATCAGTTTGCAGCACAAAAGGTTTTGTGAAACCTGCATAGGCCAGTATGGGGGCACTGGTCAACAGCTTCTTTAGCTCCCTAAAGGCCAGGTCAGCCTTCTCATTTCAGACCACATTCCAGGTTTCTCAAAGTGAGTACCCATTGAGGAGAGTGTACAGGGGCACTGTTACCGTGGCAAAATCCTTTAATTGAATCTCCTGTAATACCCAAGTCCCAGGAAGGCCCGCAGCTTACTGACGTTGTTGGGTATGGGCCATTGCTGCAGGGATTGAATCTTCTAGTCCATGGGCTGGACTCCTTCTTTTGTCACCACATGGACTAGATACTCAATGCTCTCCTGGAACAAGTGGCACTTACTGGGTTTCAACTTCAGCCCATGTTTCTCTAAGCAGCTGAGGACCGAGTCCAATCACTCTAGATGCTCTACAAAGCTGGACGAAAAGATGATGATATCATCTAGGTAGATCAGAGGGCATTCATAGTACAGGTAATCCAAGCAAAGCTCCATCAGCCTCTGAAAGGTCGCCTGGGCATTGTTCAGTCCAAAGGGCATCCGGAGGAACTCATATAGCCACATACAGTCATGTGAAAAAATTAGGACACCCTTTGAAAGCATGTGGTTTTTTGTAACATTTTTAATAAAAGGTTATTTCATCTCCGTTTCAACAATACAGAGAGATTAAAGTAATCCGACTAAACAAAGAAAACTGAAGAAAAGTCTTTTCAAGATCTTCTGTAAATGTCATTCTACAAAAATGCCTATTCTAACTGAGGAAAAAGATAGGACACCCTTGCCCCTAATAGCGAGTGTTACCTCCTTTGGCTGAAATAACTGCAGTGAGACGGTTCTTGTAGCCATCTACCAGTCTTCGACATCGGTCTGAGGAAATTTTACCCCACTCCTCAATGCAGAACTTTTTCAGCTGTGAGATGTTTGAGGGGTTTCTTGCACGTACAGCCCTTTTCAAGTCACCCCACAGCATCTCAATGGGATTCAAATCTGGACTTTGACTTGGCCATTCCAGGACTCTCCATTTCTTCTTTTTCAGCCAATCTTTGGTTGATTTACTAGTATGTTTTGGGTCATTGTCATGTTGCATGGTCCAGTTCCGCTTCAGCTTTAATTTTCTAACTGATGGTCTCACATGTTCTTCAAGCACCTTCTGATACACAGTAGAATTCATCGTGGATTCTATGATGGTGAGCTGACCAGGTCCTGCTGCAGCAAAGCAGTCCCCAAACCATGACACTTCCACCTCCATGCTTCACAGTTGGTATGAGGTTCTTTTCTTGGAATGCTGTGTTTGGTTTACGCCAAACATGTCCTCTGCTGTTGTGTCCAAATAATTCAATTTTGGACTCATCTGTCCAAAGAACATTATTCCAGAAGTCCTGGTCTTTGTCAACTTTATCTCTGGCAAATGTCAGTCTGGCCTCGATGTTTCTCTTGGAAAGCAAAGGTTTCCTCCTTGCACACCTCCCATGCAAGTTAAACTTGTACAGTCTCTTTCTGATTGTAGAGGCATGTACTTCTACATCAACAGTAGCCAGAGCCTGCTGTAGTTCTCGAGATGACACTTTAGGGTTTTTGGAGACCTCATTTAGCATCTTGCGGTCTGCTCTTGGGGTGAACTTGCTGGGGCGACCAGTCCTGGGCATGCTTGGCAGTTGTTTTGAAAGCCCTCCACTTGTAGACTATCTTCCGGACAGTGGAATGGCTGATTTCAAAATCTTTTGAGATCTTTTTAAATCCCTTCCCAGACTCATAGGCTGCTACAATCTTTTTTCTGAAGTCCTCTGACAGCTCTTTTGCTCTCACCATGGTGCTCACTCTCACTTCAACAGTCAGGAGCACACCAAACTAAATGTCTGAGGTTTAAATAGGGCAAGCCTCATTCAACATGCAGAGTAACGATCTACTAATTATGTGCACCTGGTGTGATATACCTGTGTGAGATCTGAGCCAATTTAAGAGGGAATACATGTGAGGGTGTCCTATCTTTTTCCTCAGTTAGAATAGGCATTTTTGTAGAATGACATTTACAGAAGATCTTGAAAAGACTTTTCTTCAGTTTTCTTTGTTTAGTTGGATTACTTTAATCTCTCTGTATTGTTGAAACGGAGATGAAATAACCTTTTATTAAAAATGTTACAAAAAACCACATGCTTTCAAAGGGTGTCCTAATTTTTTCACATGACTGTAGGTGTAACAAAAGCTGTCTTCTCTCTGTCTTTTTCTACCACCGGCTCTTGCCAATACTCGCTTGCCAGTACTTCTTTATAAGTACAATTGGTAAGACCCAGAGGCTCTTGCTAGGCTGGATGAAATAACTTTTCTGCATCTGCTTAGGAGATGAGAGTATTTGTCGATAGCGCTCCTGCACTGGTGGAGCATCTTCAGTTGGAATTTTATGTTCCAGTGTTCGTGTCATTCCAAAGTCAGCTTCATGATGGCAGAACGCATTCGGGTGCAACCCCAGGACCCTAGCCAACTGCTCCCTCTGCACTTTGGTCATCTTGGCATCTTATAAATGTACCTAATTCAGGAGCTGTCCTCCAGTTGTTCTGACAGATTTAGTCCTGTGACGCATTGTGAGGATGGCAGAGGCCATACATGTGGACTTGATGCGCCAGCTAGATTCCTGTAAGGCTTGCAACTCTTGCATGGGAAACACATTCGCTATTAGTTCTCTGGGTGCCAAGAGCACACTGTGGTTATTAACATTCATGAATCTCATCTGTACTTGGCCATCCTGGACTGTGCAAATGTCTGTTCCACAGCTATCCCTTGTTTCTGTAGCATGGGCTCTACCATCACTGCAGCTCCTTGCAAACTGTGGCTGGTGCCCACTGGCAGGGGTAGCAACACATCAAAGAAGTTGAAGAGGGAACTCTCAGACATCCCACTTTTCCTACTAGACCAGACAGTATTGCTTGCATCCTGCACTGTTTGAGCGATCTCTGCAAGGCCACCTGTGGTGGTTTCAAATTTGGGACATTTTTCCAATTCTTGGGACCCAGCTCTAAAACCATCAATCTAATTATTGCAATATGTTCTTATTATCACAGGGACTTCTGGGTCCATTGCACTCTATACCACCTCCACTCCTTTCTTTTCCATCATCCGGCCCCAAAGCTCAACGTCAGCTTGCATGACTAGAACCATTGAAATGGGCAGACTATTGACAGCATATAGCTTCACCCAATCTGCACTTCCCTGGTGTAGGGCGGAGGTAAAGTGAGTCTCAAAGACTTTCTTTGCCATTATCGTTAGTTGTGACCCAGTGTCTACTAGATAGGACAGTTCTACTCCATTAAACTTTCGCTGTAACAACTGGGCTCTCTCCCACTAAGTTCACAGCTTCCAGCAGGGGGCACAAATCTGTACTTTCTCCTGCGATTTGCCACTCAAATCTCTCTGGTTGCTGATAATACCACTCTTTCGTGTGAGTTAACTGTATTTGCTGGGCTATTGAGACTGTTGTACCCTGTTGGTGTAAGGTTAAGTGGGGCTCCAGCTTGAGACTCCTGCTTAGGGTCCTCCGTAATGGCTGACTTTTTAGGCAGAGGAGAAATTGATCTTGCAGGACCATTTCCACAATAGTGAAGGATGTGACTTCCTGTCCTTCTTTTCTTTGTAGTGTGCCCATAAGCTGTTGCAACTTGCAAGCCATTTGCATACTGGGGCAATGTTTTATCTTCCCCCTGGTATCTGGTGAAGAATTTCTTTCTCAGCATAGTTTCAGATGTTGTGTTCCTGTATACATCTTCCAGGATGCATGATATCTGCTCAAACATCTGCCTCGTTGACTACAGCAGTACTGTCTTTCTGGCTTCTCCTTCTAATGTGCTCAAAGATAATTCAGCTTTCATATGTGGGACAACATCACACAGGCATGCGGCTCCCTCCAGCATCTCTTTCCAGTCTTCTAGTAACACATTGGAACCGTTAAACTTGGGTAGGTGACTCAGTTGTGCCCCCAGGACCATGGGTTGTGTCCCGGTTATGGAGGATGTTGCACCTTCTGATGCCATATTCATATCAATCCTGCCGACTACTGCCACCTGTAAGGTACACAGGAAGATGGTGACAATTTCACCCTGACAACTGAGGAATGCTGGAACAGCTTTACTAAAGACTTGAAACTGGTAAATTTACATTCAATAGGGATCCTGTCTTTTTAAGAAACTGATTTGATAAAAGGGAGTGTGTAGGCACAGTCTCTGTGGGATTGGTTTAACTTTATACAGTCTTTAAGGGGCTACATATACTGATCCTGCTAGCTTTGTCTTTCCTGCAGTGGAGAATCTGGCTGGGCACTTCTGAGGCCTTGCTTGTCTGACACGTTCTCCACACTCTGCTCCCTTGCACTGGTCCGTGTTGCACTCTTCCTTCAGTGCCACACAATGCTATGCCTACCACAGCCTCTCTGTACCAATCTGGGCTGCACTGTTTTACTTGGGTGGCCACATCAACACCGCCCCTGAGCTCTGATAACAGATCCTGCTTTGAATTTCCTGCACTGCACTCCTCTCCTTCTCCAGTCACTGGAAGAACTGCTCTTCCTGTGAAGCAGGCTTTTTCTTCCCCTGTTATCTCTAGCTGGGAACTGGCTCCCTCTGCTGGACTGGAATTATGAAAGTCTCTATGTCCCAGCACTTCAACTGCTTCTTCTGACACTACACTACCACCACTGTGTTTCACAGATGGGATGAGGTTTTAATGCTGGAATGCAGTGTTTTCCATTCTCCAAACATAACTCTTCTCATTTAAACCAAAATGTTCTATATTGGTCTCATCCATCCACAATATAATGAAAAGCTTTCTGCCTTGTCCAGATGATCTTTAGCAAAATGCAGATGGGCAGCACTGTTCTTTTTGGAGAGCACTAGATTTTTTTTTTTTGCAATCTTGGTATGCACTACTTTGTTGTTCACTGTCCTCTTGATGGTGGACTCATGAACAATAACATTATCTAATGTTCAGAAAGGCCTTAAGTTAAGTTCCTTAGAAGTTACCTTGGTTTCCATTGTGACCTCAAGGCCTCTTACATGCCTTACTCTTTGAGTGATAATTGCTGGTCAACCACTCTTGGTGAGGGTAATAATGGTCTTGAATTTCCTCCATTTATACACAATCTGAGTATGGATTGGTGGAGTCCAAACTCGTTAAAGATAGTTTTGTAACCTGAGCATCAACAACACCTCTTGCTCATCATGCTGGAAAAACAGCAGCAGTGAGACCTCCTATGCTGATCCCATCATACACGTGCAACACGCCAGACCTGCAGGGTATAGCGAAGTGAGGTCACGGTTATGGGCAATCGAGGGTTGCTCACTGTATTGGAGAACCCTGGGCAGGCATGTGGAAGTGAAGGAGAGGTAGACACGGTTCCTCTGGGGCACACTCTGTATGTAGGGACTAGGCCTGATGGTGGATGAGGTGCGCTGGATGTTACGGGTATTTTGAGTGCCTGGGGCAAGGTACCTTTAAGGTTCGTGAAGCCAGTGCCTTTGATGGTGGCACACCGGTTGATAGTTGGAATAAGTGAGGTACACAGGTGGTATTGTGAACCAAACGTTGCTTTACTCAACAGTCCAACTTTGTACATCAGATAGTAACACAGTCTTTTAGTTCACAGCTTCACAAGTAGGCTTACTTCACAAAATGGCAGGTATTAATTATGCAAGATACTCAGAGGGTAAATCCACAATGCACTCAGAATCAGGTTGTACCTTTCCTCAGAAATAGTGTACACTGTTCTTTCTAGAACTCCTGTCTGGCTTTCTATCCCAAGGCCCGGATGCCTAAATGGTGGCTTAAATCCTTGGTAAATATCTCTTCCTCTAGTATTAATTAAATCCTTGCTTTACTTTCTAATGCATCTGCCCATCAGGGTTACTTATCTTTCCCTGTGATTTCCTTACTTGTCCGGTGAATGACTGTGGGTTTCTCCCAGGAGGTTCTGTCCTGCAACTGGGGTGTCTTCAGAGCTAACTAAGGCTCTCTTGGCTTCAGGCAGGCTAGGTATCCTCACTAGCCTCCTGGTCATAGCTAGCAGCCAGGGCTATCAAGCTGCATGTCAGGAGGAGGCCCTCTCACCTCTGTCTTCTCAGACTTCTGACTCTGCACTAACTCTCCCTGTCTAGGCCTGGACATTTATACTAGGGGCTCCCTATCTCCCTCTAGTGTCTGGGATGTCTAACTACACCCAACTAGGCCTGCTATTGCATCATACAGGGGTACATTGCATATAAAAACACATTAGAACATACATTAAAAGCACAATTAAATATAACATTTCTGTCCCTTGTGAGTAGGAGTAACGCGCACACCAATTGACCCTTGTGTAGTGCCCACCCATACCTAGTGGGACACTACACACGTGCACAGTTCAGCACTGTGAATGATGCGAGCAAAGCAGTATTAGGGTCCATTTACACGTCCGTTTTTTCTTTCCTGATCTGTTCCGTTTTTTCAGGAACAGATCAGGACCAGATCTGGACCCATTCATTTTCAATGGGTCCTGGAAAAAATCGGACAGCACAATGTGTGCTGTCCGTTTCCGTTGTTCCGTTCCGCATGTCCGTTTAAATATAAAACATGTCCTATTCTTGTCCTGAAAAATCGGATCCTGGTACAATACAAAGTCAATGGATCCGCAAAAAACGGATGACATTCGGATGTCATTCCGTATGTCATCCGTTTTTTGCGGATTCCGTTCCTGGAAACACATAACAAATATATTTTTTTTTTTCAATTTTTTTTCAAAGAAATCCAAACAACTTTATTTGATTATTGAAATGTATACATGTTTCCGTTTTTTGCGGATCCGCAAAAAACGGATGACATACGGAAACATTTTCAGGAACAACGGATCCGCAAAAAACGGACCGTTTTTCAGGATGAAAAAAAACAGGACGTGTGAATGGACCCTAAAGCAATGCTCAATGAATAATCTGTCACTGAAGAAAAGGTCAGGGGTTTGAAGAGGGAAAATGCTGGAGGAGTGGGAAGTGGGAGAATACTGTAGTCACTGTAATATAGATGGGAAGGATTACAGTGCTGCTGCCAGTGGAGGAGGTGTAGAAAGAGGGACAATGCTGCTGCAAGTGGGGAAGGTGTGGAAGTGGGGACAAGGTTGCTGCTATTAAGGGATGCATGGGAAGGGTGGCAATGATGCTGCCAATGATGCTGAACTGTGATATTTGGTCCTTTGGTCCTTCTTTGAAAGTATTTTGAGTTTCACTATGGATTTTGTTTGGTGCTTCTAGGGAGGTATGTTGTTTTTCACTGTAGTATTCGGTGGTGCTAGGTGGTATAATTTGTGCTGCATGGTGATATTGCTAGTGCTGATAATAGATTGTTTGGTGCTGTGTCATCTAAGCCCCTAAGCAGTGGAGATACAGTAAAAAAAAATAATGCAAAGCATTTAAAGTTTTAAAGATTCTAGTGCGGGAAGGGGAAAGGCAAAGTGCAAAAGGGGACATAGTATTTTTGGGGTATAATGCACAGAGGGAGAGGTTTGCTTTGGAACTTATAGGACTCTAATTACACCACTAATTGGAGAAAATCCATCATGTTGGATATATGTTTTCCCGGTGGCAGCAGGGAATCAAGGGTCTGTCAGGTCCAGTAGACATGGTATCATTGGCGAAGCCTGTCCAACAGTCAGTATCTGTCAATATAAAAGGTACATCTATGGGTTGCATTACACAGTGTAAATCAGAACTGATCTGTAGGTAAGAATTCTGGTTACCGATCCTGATCAAGTCATCTGTTCGCACGTTCCCGTCTTGTGTGTTCACGCGTTCCCGTCTCGCAGACTATGTGCTGTTTATGCTTCTCACTTAGTAAGCTCTGAAAGGGGATCTATCAGCCAGTTCCCATAAACAGATTTCTCTAAGTTTGCTCGACAGGAAGATTGCAGATTATAAATTATACAGCATTTATAATCATGAAAACATCTGTTGTAGGAGAATTCCAGTGTCTCAGGCCAGCTCAAGGCTCCAGGACACAGTGTGAAGGGACCGCTCCAATCAGCACCTGTCTGCTCCCATATTCTATTTGATTTTTATGATCTTTGACATCAACCTTCACAACAGATGATCTATCTGCGCTTCTGCCGAGCTGCCTTTTTTTTGGCTGACTGCTGCTGACTCAAACTTTGTCTGCCTGTAGTTGGAGAGACTCGAACTAAACTCTCGGGTTTTATAGTTTGTTTTTGTCATATTCATATATTGTAGTTTAATATAATGGAAATCGTGTTTAATAGTTAACCATAACTCACCAGAGGATATGGTTTTGCACTCTGGTTTAAGACATACATTTGCAGCATCCCACATATGTGTGTAAAAGGGACACTTTAACCCCTTCAGGACCCTGCCATTTTTCACCTCAAGGACTAGATAATTTTTTGCAAATCTGCAAATCTGTCACTTTATGTGGTGATAACTTTTACCTATCCAGGCCATTCTAAGATTATTTTCTCGTCACATATTGTACTTCATGACAGTGGTAAAATTGAGTAAAAAAAAAATATTTTTTTATTTATAAAAAAATGCAAAATTAAAACATTTGGAAAAATTAGCAAATTTCCAAATTTCTATTTCTCTACTTTTTTAATAGTAATACCTCCAAAAATAGTTATTAATTTACATTCCCCATATGTCTACTTCATGTTGGATCATTTTGTGAATGCCATTTTATTTTTAGGGGACGTTAAGAAGCAAATCTTGCAAAACCCACTTTTTAAGGACCAGTTCAGGTCTGAAGTCACTTTGTAAAGCTTACATAATAGAAAACACTCAAAAATGACCCCATTTTAGAAACGACACCCCCTCAAGGTATTCAAAACTGATTTTACAAACCTTGTTAACCCTTTAGGTATTCCACAAGAATGTATGGAAAATGGAGATTAAATTTCAGAATTTCACTTTTTTGGCAGACTTTCCATTTTAATACTTTTTTTTTTACACTAACAAAGCACGGGTTAACAGCCAAACAAAACTCAATATTTATGGCCCTGATTCTGTAGTTTACAGAAACACCCCATATGTGGTTGTAAACTGCTGTACGGGCACACGGTATTGCGCAGAAGAAAAGAAATGCCATATGGTTTTTGGAAGACAGATTTTGCTGGACTGGTTTTTTGATCGCATGTCCCATTTGAAGACCCTGATGCACCCCTAGAGTAGAAACTCCAAAAAAGTGACCCCATTTTAGAAACAACGGGATAAGGTGGCAGTTTTATTGGTACTATTTTAGGGTACATATGATTTTTGGTTGCTCTATATTACACCAAGGTAACAAAAAATAGCTGTTTTGGCACAGTTTTTATTTTTTGTTATTTACAACGTTCATCTGACAGGTTAGCTCATGTGGTATTTTTATAGAGCAGGTTGTTACGGATGCGACAATACCAAATATGGTTGGTTGTTATTTGTTTCAGTTTTACATAATAAAGCATTTTTGAAAAAATATTATAAATTAAAGATTTTTTGTGTCTTCACATTCTGAAAGCCGTATTTTATTATTTTTTTGGAGCAACTGTCATGTTTTTGGGGATGAGATGACGGTTTGATTGCTACTATTTTAGTGTGTATATGACTTTTTTATCGCTTGCTATTACACTTTTTGAGATGTAAGGTGACAGATAATGGCTTTTTTGACACACTTTTTTTTTTACGGTGTTCACCTGAGGGGTTATGTCATGTGATATTTTTATAGAGCAGGTTCTTACGGACACGGTAATACCTAATATGTCTATTTTTTTCATTTATGTAAGTTTTACACAATGATATCATTTTTTAAACAAAATAAATTATGTTTTAGTGTCTCCATAGTTTGAGAGCCATAGTTTTTTCAGTTTTGTCTTAGGCAGGATATCATTTTTGTGGGATGAGATGATAGTTTGATTGGCACTATTTTGAGGTGCATATGACTTTTTGATCGCTTGCTATTACACTTTTAGTTATGTAAGGTGACCAAAAATTGCTTTTTTTATGGTGTTCACCTGAGGGGTTAGGTCATGTGGTATTTTTATAGAGCAGGTTCTTACGGATGAGGCGATACCTGATATGTATACTTCTTTTTATATATTTAAGTTTTACACAATAACAGCATTTTTAAACAAAAAAAATCCTGTTTTAGTATCTCCATAGTCTGAGAGCCATATTTTTTTTTTTGCTTTTTAGGCGATTGTCTTAGGGTATAATTTTTTTGCAGGATTAGGTGATCGTTAGATTGCTACTATTTTGGGGGGCATACGCCTTTTTGATCGCTTGGTGTTGCACTTTTAGTGATGTAAAGTGCCCCCAAAATTTTTTTTAGCACCGTTTTTATTTTATTTTTTTGACTGTGT
The DNA here is from genome assembly GCF_014858855.1 of Bufo gargarizans. NCBI lineage: Eukaryota > Metazoa > Chordata > Amphibia > Anura > Bufonidae > Bufo > Bufo gargarizans. The sequence continues at coordinate 147,182,545 of NC_058086.1, forward strand.
TCATTTGAGGGGTTAGGTCATGTGATATTTTTTTTTTACAGTTTATTTTTTTGTTCCACCCTGGGACTTCAACTTTTGGGGGTCTGATCTCCTTTACAATGCATCACAGGCTCTCCCGGAAGGCAGCCACGATGCCTAAGGAAGGGTACAGCAGCACGGGAACCCAATGAAAGCTCTGATACCCGCAAGGACATTGCATGTGCCACGGTCAGCGCTGAACACGGCACATCAAGGGTTAATGCACGGGCATCAGTGATTTCATCGATGCCGACGCATGCAGCAGGGGTCCGGCTATCAGTGACTGCTGGACCCCTGCCACAGATATATATATCCTGCACCCGCCCGATCACAGCGCTGTACATGTACGGTGCTGGTCCTTAAGTCACGAACATATGCGCCATACATGTATGGCGCTGGTCCTCTACGGGTTAAACATCTGCCTATTTATCTAATGTATTTGCAATGTATGGTATTTCCTATTTATCAGGCTGGCAATGTCATTACACCCATTTGCCCCTAGGTGGTGCTGGCACCACATAATATATATAGCTGGGGGGGTGTCTAGCTTAGAGCAGAATGTAGAGTAGAGTGTATTGAAGTGTTGTAGGAAGAAGGAAGTGTATGGAGGAGAGAAACAGGCATTGTCCACCATGTAGTCTGCTATTTCTATTCTACCCCTTGGTTCTGGCCAGGCTAAGGGAGTACAGCGAACATTTATCTACAGCAGCAAAGCACAAGATAGTATGTCTATGTGAAGCGAGCCTAGTGAGGGTTACAGCTGAATCCAGCCTATTAAATTCACAAGCACAAGTGCCTGAGAGCAACTTTCCAAGTGCCGGGACACGAATGGATAATTGATGCGCAGAATTGTCCTTATTCACTAGAAGCCTTCCGGGATATAGTGGAAACCTAAAAACCTTGATTACTTCAGGAGAGCATCCTGCAAATAATGTAGCAAAAGACTGATGCTTGCCACGAGGGAAAAAGCCCTTATTGGATAGCTCAAAATAAGTAGAAAACAATATATTTAGTACCAAGGTGCTATAGTTTGGATTTAGAATAATTACAGAAGTCTTGCCTGTAAAGTGTCAACCTTAAAGAGAACTCCTGAACTGACAATTGCCTAAACCCAATAAAAGGAATACTAATGAACCTATTTCTGAGTCATCACTCATGCCATATAAATAAACTGTGTCTGTACTGACTACTTGAAGACTATTGATTCAGTAAATGTTCAACTGTTTGATTACAACTGACTCCTCATAATTTCTACTACTACACTCAACATTTGCATCTTATGGTGCTGGCGTCACGAACACAGGGGCCCAACCACCAAAGCACCTTAAACACCTATACCATCAAGGGCACCTCAACTTCCATCTGGCTGGTGTTCCCAGCAATAGAGAGTTCCTCGAAGGATTTAGTGCTGTCTTCCCATCCACTGCACTGCCGGCCCAGGGAGGCTCTGCTAACCACAAGTACATGAACTACTACCCTCATTGGCCCACCGTGAGCCTCATGTGTTTCACCCGCTGTCCGGCTCGCTGCACATTTAGGTTTACTGTCATTGAAATAACATTCAACAGTGCATTCATTAGTGCACAGAATTGTCTTATTTACTAGAAGCCTTCTGGGATATAGTGGAAAACCTAAACCTTTTTAGGAGAGCATCCTGCAAATAATGTAGCAGAAGACTGATGCCAGCCACGAGGGAGAATGCCCTTATTGGATAGCTCAAGATAAGTAGAAAACAGCATATTTAGTATCAGAGTGCCATAGTTTGGACTTAGAATAATTACAGAAATCTTGCCTGTAAAGTGTCAACCTTAAAGAGAACTCCTCAACTGACAATTGCCTAAACCTGATAAGTAGAATACAATTGAACTTATTTCTGAGTCATCACTTATGCCATATAGATGCACTTTATTGATGGACTGTAACATCTGCCTTGAGACTATTATTCAAGTAAATGTTCAATTGTTTTACAACAACTGACTCTTCATTACTACTACTACACTCAACACTTGCACCTTACGGTGTTGGCATCAGGAACACAGGGGCCCAGCCACCAAAGCACCTTAGACACCTACACCATCATGGGCACCTCAACTTTCATCTGGCTGGTGTTCCCTGCAACCGAGAGTGCCCCGAAGGATTTAGTGCTGTCTTCCTCATCACTGCACGCCGGCCGAGGGAGGCTCTGCTAATCGTGAGTACATGAACTACTACCCTCATTGGCCCACCGTAGCCTCAAGCATTTCCCCTGTGGACCCAGTCGCTGCATATGGACTTGTTTCTGTAGCACATGCATTGATTTTAACAGACCACATTCTAAGGAATGGGATGGAGGAATTCTACTGCATGAGCATACTTACCAACATTTTAGTTGATATAAAATCAGGGGTATAATCTAAGCCCCACCCCTGGGAACAGCCAGACCCCATTTTCAGCCAGAGTGCCTAAGTGCCTATTGCAGGAACTTTTGGCTGTGGAGAGGGGTCAGTATGGTTACACTGACTGATATGCTGGTGTGCAGGCCCAAACTGCACAGAAACTGTGTCCTGATTTTTTAATAAATTTGTGCTACAGTATTTTTCCACAATTATTAAAAACCATGGCAGGAAGCACACTATGGTGTGATCCATCTGCAACGTTTGTTTCTGTGTGCAGAAAGAAGCCCAGGACCTCAGTGTGCAATGCCCAGACACCCTAAGGGTGTTGGGTGCAAGTGTACTAGTGATGATGTGCCAAGTGCGGGTAGTAGTACTCACAGTTAAGTTGTCCCCCTGGAACAGCGTGCAGTGGATGGGAAGACAGCACTAAATCCTCCGGGGCACTCTCTATTTCAGGGAACACCAGCCAGATGTTGGTTGAGGAGAGGTGCCCTTGATGGTAGTTGATATGCTTAGGGTGCTTTGGCGGATGGGCCCCTGTGTTTGTGATGCCAGCACCGTGAGGTGCAATGCGGAGATTAAATGGAATAATGAGAGAGGCAGCAGTTGAACCAAACAGGAACTTTACTTGTCAGTTGTAGTCTTACATGAAGTTGGTAAAGATGATGAAGCTGCCAATCCCAATTAGCAGGCTCTGTGAGATGTAGTATGTAGGTTCCAGCTCAACTTATGCAGGAGTAGTAATGATACTCTACTTGGTTCCTGGTCTTGCTCAGGCTTTTTAGGCTTGCAATAATATGGATCCTCTGGTACTAATAGTATACAACCAAAGGGTGGTCTCCCTCGTGGCAGGCAAACTCTCTGCTCCATTCTTTGAAAAGGTTGTCTGAACTATAGTCCAAGTAGTGTCTGGCCTTGACTCTACAATGTAGGATTACTAAATCCTGCTTCTGGATTCCAAATGTTCAAGTAGATTACCTCCTGGGCAAGGCCCAGGAGAACAGAGACAGTCTGTCTCCTATACTCCTCACTCCTCTTCTCCCTCAACTCCTCTCCTCTCGAACTTCCTGTGGCGGAGCTATAGAAATTATGTTGTAGTGACCTCTAGTGTTGGTAGTGTGTAATGCATTTTAACAGCCTGTAATAGGATTTTAACAGCATTGACTACAGAAAATTCAGTGATTAGTGCAAGATTACATGAAAGGGCATATAGCAATTTGTAGTGGCTCTTACACACATAAGTGGGACATTACAAGTGCCTCAAGGTAACAATAAACTACTTAGGTTATGTCGGATTCTCACTAACTAGCTATCCTGTCTGTAAAGATAAGATTTCTTTTTTTTAGCTGTCAGGCATCCTATGACAATTATATATACCCACTGAAAATACATGCATTATGGTCAAGTCCACCTGCCAGAGTCCTGCCAGGGTTCAAGTGATCCTCCTTCAATGTGTCTAAAATTAATAACTAAAGTTTCAGATTCTCTAGAATCATTTTTTGGGGAATACATCAGAGACTATGAACCTAAGTTCAGGCCCCCTCCTTCTCTGAAAGGTGCCTAATATACCCAGGGACAGCCAGCCATAGGCTGGTGCAGAATGTGTCCCAATAAAGAGGTTGGCCCATCTTGTATATTGGGGGCTTATCACTAGGATATGCCCCCAATGTCTGACAGGTGCAGGTATCACTTTGTGACCTGTGCCTATCTTTACAGCAGAGCTCGCAAAGTGAAGAAGGGTGCACCGCACATACGTGGCCGCCGTTCATTCATTTCTATGGGAGTGGCGAAAATAACCCTGGCTTGGCTGGCTCGGCTATTTCTGTCATCCCCAAATAAGTGAACAGAACAGTGGCAGCATTTCCCATATAAATGAATGGAGAGCAGCTGCACATGCACCCGCACCAGTGAGACAGGTGGGGGCATATCCTAGCGATATGCCCCCATATATAAAATGGGCCAATGCATTTATGAGGCCAAGCACGAGCGCACACACCCAACAAAATGGGCCTGGAGGCCCCTAACAATGCATGCAGGCTGAGGCCTGCAGAAAACACTTTAAAGAGCCTCTGTCAACAGATTTGTACCTATAATACTGGCTGACCCGTTACATGTGCGCTTGGCAGCTGAAGGCATCTGTGTTGATGCCCACATTACTGAGAAAAATTATGTTTGAATATATGCAAATGAGCCTCTAGGAGCAAAGGAGGGCACTGCCATTGTAGAGAGAGCTGAGCCTATTGCTGTCACCACCAGACATCTGAGAAGCTCTGACAGATGCCTTTCAGAACCTCCTCCTTGAGCTTCCTTTGTTTTGGTTTTCAGTTCCTCATCTCGTTAGCCTCTCTCAGCTGTCATGTAGTTGGACTGATTGCATCCCTTTAAATTCCTCCCCATAATGCATTAGTGTGCGGTTTATACAACTTCCTGGAGTGTGTGTGCATGCTGATCCTATTTCCCAGTCTTCTACAAGATAAGTGTTGTACATTTATTTGTGATTTTCTGTTTGCTAGATCCCAGGTGACCCTGACTCCCTCTGTGTCTAGTGTAGGGAGCCGGTGGTCGTGTCCCCTCACTATTATAGGGTGTTCAGGTGTTATACAGTCGAGGTACGAGGATATGCGATCATCTACCATTGGGATGTTCGCATAGGCTGAGCAGTCAGGGAGAGTGCCAGGTCTTATGCAGGGGTCTCCCTTTTTGTTCCTTAGTTTTGGATCCAGTGAGTCATATATTCATTTTGTATTGTCTTGTTTCCTGTACACCTTCCGTGACATTATAAACCGCCAAAACCGTCTCAAGCATCCGGTTTCACTTTTGACTGAACTCTTCCAGGGTCTTTCATTGGAGGTAGCTGATCTCCGTAAGACTCTTTCTCAGTTTAAAGTGACCGGTTCAGCTTGCGTTCATGGAGTTTGTTCTGAGCCTAAGATCTCGCTCCCGGATACGTTCTCCGGGGGTAGTGAGAAATTTGTGCGTTTTAGAGAGGCTTGCAAACTCCATTTTCGCCTTCTTCCCCATTCCTCTGGTGATGAGGAACGGAGGGTGGGGATCATTATATCGCTGCTCAGGGGTAACGCTCAGTCGTGGGCCTTACCACTGCCGGTGGGGGCACGGCCCTTCAGCTCAGTGGATGAATTCTTTTTAGCCCTGGGTCAGATATATGATGATCCGGATCGTATTGCTTTGGCTGAGTCTAGACTATGTCTGTTATGCCAGGGTAAACAATCCGCAGAGATATACTGCTCAGAATTTTGGAGATGGGCAGCTGATACTGGTTGGAATGATGCTGCACTCCGAAGTCAATTTTGCCATGGTCTTTCAGAGGGATTGAAAGATGCATTTGCCTTTCATGAGAGGCCTATCTCCTTGGACTCTGCTATGTCTCAGGCCGTTCGTATTGACAGGCGTCTTAGAGAGAGAGGAGAGATCACTCCTTCCTGTCATACTCAATCCCAGGACAGTGCGGCGGTCTCATTCTGTGCGCAGGGGTCTCAGTCGCTGTCAGCCCCTTCTGAGCAGGAGCCCATGCAGCTGGGGTTGATTGCCTCTGACAATAGAAGATTCAGCCCGCATGGGAAGGTTTGTTTTTGTTGTGGAGGTATAAATCATTTGGCAAATGTTTGTCCCTCTAGGAGATTCAGGCAGTTTTTTGGGAGTAATAAAGAAACAAACAGGAAAAGATCTTTTAAAAATGTTCTATCTGTTACTATTGGCAGGGTTGAGGGGGAAATTTAAGGTTTTCCGTTTTCTTGTAGTTCCCGTTTTGTCCTGCCTGCCAGGGTGGCGCTAAAGAGCAAGAACATTTTTTGTGAGATTTTTGTTGATAGTGGAGCAGCTGTCAATCTCATTGATAATCAATTTGCGATAACTCATGGTTTCCAGGTATGCACTTTGGGAAAGGATATTCCTGTTTTTGCTATTGATTCCGCTCCACTTTCTCAGAAATCATTAAAGGGCATAGTTCACAATATCCGTTTAATTGTGAGTGATGCTCATGTTGAGGATGTGTCATGTTTCGTCCTTAGCGGATTGCCTACTCCTCTTGTGTTGGGGCTACCCTGGCTCACTAAACATAACCCCACCATTGATTGGCAAGCAAGGCAAATAAATGGTTGGAGTGACTTTTGCAGAGAGAATTGCCACACGACATCTGTTTCTGAGGTTTCTACTAAGACTGTACCATCTTTTCTCTCTGAATTTTCGGGGATGTCTTCTCTGAGAGTGGAGTTCAGGATTTGCCCCCACACAGGGAGTACGATTGCCCTATTAATCTCATCCCAGGCGCCAAGCTGCCTAAATCTCGTTTATACAATCTTTCCCAACCTGAAAGGGTCGCTATGCGTGCTTATATCTCTGAGAGTCTGAGAAAAGGACACATACGACAGTCGAAGTCACCTGTTGCCGCTGGTTTTTTCTTTGTTAAGAAAAAAGATGGTTCTTTGAGACCTTGTCTGGATTTCAGGGAGCTTAACAGTATCACTATTCGTGACCCTTATCCGCTTCCTCTGATCCCGGACCTGTTTAACCAGATTGTTGGGGCTAAAGTCTTTTCCCAATTAGATCTAAGAGGGGCATACAACCTGGTCAGGGTCAGAGAAGGAGATGAATGGAAGACGGCCTTTAATACCCCTGAGGGCCATTTTGAGAATTTGGTTATGCCTTTTGGTTTGTTGAATGCCCCAGCCGTTTTTTAGCATTTCGTGAACAGCATTTTTTATCATTTAATGGGAAAATTTGTATTAGTGTATTTGGATGACATTTAGATTTTTTCTCCTGATTTCAAAACTCATAAGGAACACTTACGTCAGGTCTTGCTCATCCTGCAGGAGAATAAATTATATGCGAAACTGGAAAAATGTGTGTTTGCGGTTCCAGAAATTCAATTTCTGGGGTTTCTTCTCTCCACTTCTGGTTTTCGCATGGACCCCGAGAAGGTCCGCGCTGTGCTTGAGTGGGAGCTTCCTGAGAATCAGAAGGCGCTGATGCGTTTTTTGTGCTTTGCCAATTATTACAGGAAGTTTATTTTGAATTATTCCTCTGTTGTTAAACCACTCACTGATATGACCAGAAAGGGGGTAGATTTTTCTTCCTGGTCAGTAGAGGCGCGTAAGGCCTTTTCTAATATCAAGGAGAGTTTTGCTTCCGCTCCCATCTTGGTACAACCTGATATTTCTCTACCCTTCATAGTTGAGGTTGATGCTTCTGAGGTGGTTGTGGGGGCGGTCTTGTCTCAGGGTTCCTCTACTGCCAAATGGCGACCGTGTGCCTTTTTCTCGAAGAAACTCTCCTCCGCAGAGAGAAATTACGATGTGGGAGATAGGGAGTTGTTGGCCATCAAGTTGGCTTTTGAGGAATGGCGCCATTGGCTAGAGGGAGCCAGACACCCTATTACCGTGTTTACTGACCATAAAAATCTGGCCTACTTGGAGTCAGCCAAGCTTCTGAACCCAAGACAGGCCAGATGGTCTTTGTTCTTTTCAAGGTTTAATTTTGTTGTCACGTTCCGCCCTGGGGTTAAGAATGTGAAGGCAGATGCCCTGTCACGTTGTTTTCCGGGAGGTGGGAATTTTGAAGACCCGGGTCCCATTTTGGCTGAAGGTGTGGTGGTCTCTGCTCTTTATCCTGAATTGGAGGCAGAGGTGCAGGTAGCCCAGTCAGAGGCTCCTGATATTTGTCCTCCTGGGAGGTTGTTTGTGCCTCTCGCTTTAAGACACAAGATTTTTAAGGAACACCACGATACTGTCCTTGCTGGGCACCCGGAGGCAAGAGCCACAGTGGATCTCATCGCTCGGAGATTCTGGTGGCCTGCACTTTGTAAGTCGGTTGAGGGTTTTGTGGCAGCCTGCGAGACTTGCGCTCGTGCCAAAGTCCCTCATTCACGGCCATCAGGTCCTCTCCTTCCCTTACCCATTCCTTCCTGTCCTTGGACACATCTGTCCATGGACTTCATAACGAACCTGCCTCGTTCCTCGGGGAAGACTGTGATTCTGGTGGTGGTGGACCGTTTCAGAAAAATGGTGCATTTCATCCCTTTTCCTGGCTTGCCCAATGCTAAGACGCTGGCGCAGGCATTTATTGATCACATTGTCAAATTGTATGGTATTCCTTCAGATATAGTCTCTGATAGGGGCACGCAGTTTGTTTCCAGATTCTGGAAGGCTTTCTGTTCTCGCTTGGGGGTTCGGTTGTCATTCTCTTCTGCTTTCCACCCGCAGTCGAATGGCCAGACAGAGCGCGTCAATCAGAATCTGGAGACATATCTGCGCTGTTTTGTGGCGGAGAATCAGGAGGATTGGCGTTCTTTTTTGTCCCTTGCTGAGTTTGCTTTAAATAACCGTCATCAGGAGTCCTCTGATCAGTCACCATTTTTTGGTGCATATGGGTTTCATCCGCAGTTTGGGACATTCTCGGGAGAGGGGTCTTCTGGTTTACCTGATGAGGACAGATTCTCCTCGTCTTTGTCATCTATTTGGCAAAAGATTCAGGATAATCTAAAGAGCATGATTGAGAGATATAAGCGTGTGGCAGATAAGAGACGTGTGCCTGGTCCGGACCTGAATGTTGGTGATCTGGTGTGGTTGTCTCCCAAGAATATCAAATTGGAGGTTCCCTCCTGGAAGTTGGGTCCTAAGTTTATTGGGCCTTACAAAATCCTGTCTTTCATCAATCCTGTTGCCTACCGTCTTGATCTTCCTCAGACTTGGAAGATCCATAATGTTTTTCATAAGTCCTTAATAAAACCTTATGTTCAACCCATTGTACCCTCGCCTTTGCCTCCTCCTCCGATTATGGTTGATGGTAATCTTGAATTTCAGGTCTCTAGGATTGTGGATTCTCGTGTTGTCCGCGGTTCTCTCCAGTACCTCGTTCATTGGGAGGGTTATGGTCCTGAGGAGAGGATGTGGGTCCCAGTGACGGACATTAAGGCCACTTATCTCATCAGGGCTTTCCATAGGTCCCATCCTGAGAAGGTGGGCTTTGAGTGTCCGGAGTCCACTCGTAGAGGGAGGGGTACTGTCACAACCAGACATCTGAGAAGCTCTGACAGATGCCTTTCAGAACCTCCTCCTTGAGCTTCCTTTGTTTCGGTTTTCAGTTCCTCTTCTCGTTAGCCTCTCTCAGCTGTCATGTAGTTGGACTGATTGCATCCCTTTAAATTCCTCCCCATAATGCATTAGTGTGCGGTTTATACAACTTCCTGGAGTGTGTGTGCATGCTGATCCTATTTCCCAGTCTTCTACAAGATAAGTGTTGTACATTAATTTGTGATTTTCTGTTTGCTGGATCCCAGGTGACCCTGACTCCCTTCGTGTCTAGTGTAGAGAGCCGCTGGTCGTGTCCCCTCACTATTATAGGGTGTTCAGGTGTTATACAGTCGAGGTACGAGGATATGCGATCATCTACCATTGGGATGTTCGCATAGGCTGAGCAGTCAGGGAGAGTGCCAGGTCTTATGCAGGGGTCTCCCTTTTTGTTCCTTTGTTTTGGATCCAGTGAGTCATATATTCATTTTGTATTGTCTTGTTTCCTGTACACCTTCTGTAACAATTGCTCCTAGAGGATAATTTGCATATATTAAAGCTTAATTTTTTTCAGCAATGTGGGAACATGTGACCAACACAGATGCCTTCAGCTGCCAAGTGCACATGTAACAGGTCAGTCAGTGTCATAGGTACAAATCTGCCGACAGATGCCCTTTCAGCTCTGGCACCCTGGATAGTCACTAGCTGGAGGAAGAATGAGAGTGGGTCCAGACTGTCAGCAGAAAGAAGAGGCCAGCTAGGTGAGTAGCGTGCTGCCTGTGGCCACAAACATGAGCGGGACAATAGTAGGCAGAGGACGCAAGTGCCACATCTACCGTATATGTTCTGGAAGTATACTTTGCACTTGTCTTTGTTTAGTCGCACAATCAAATTTACTGTACTTTTGAGATGTCTAAGAGGGGGATATATTTGTATATATAAAATATATACTGTATATATACAAAAATAAGTAAAACTTGTACTATGTAAAATCCTCTTAAAAGACAAGGGGGCTCTGCCTTCATCTAGAATAGAAAATGTTCAGTCTCAGAGGTAACAAGATGTGTGGAATAGTCTACCGCAGGATGTGGTCACTGCAGTAATAATGAATTCAAGAAAGGATGAGCTGATATCTTAAAACAAATATACAGAACTGTGGTTTGAATGCTGTGCCTTGCAAAAGCATTAATTCCCCTTGAGCTTTTTCAGCATTTTTTCACATTACACCCACAAACTTAAAAGCTATGTACACCGTTGGTGGCAATTTTTTTTATTATTGCATTGAACTTATTTTGAGCTCAAAATCCTTTTTTCAATTGGTCTTTATTAAAAATGATGAGTTGTTTTCCCTACACAGCTTTGAGTTAATCTACTAGCACTATCTGTATTTTCTTTCTGCTCTTTCGGGCAGGGAGCTGACGGGCTCCTTATATCTGCTCTTTGACCTTATAAAAACTCATTATAGCTCAATCTGCACTGAACAAAAATATAAACGCAACACTTTCGGTTTTGCTCCCATTTTGCATTAGCTGAACTCAAAGATCTGAAACATTTTCCACATACACAAAAGACTCATTACTCTCAAATATTGTTCAAAAATCTGCCGAAATAATCCATCCCACCTCACAGGTGTGGCATATCAAGGTGCTGATTAGACAGCATGAATATTGCAAAGTGTGCCTTGGACTGCCCACAATAAAAGGCCACTCTGAAATGTGCAGTTTGATCACACAGCACAATGCCACAGATGTTGCAACGTTTGAGGGAGCATGCAATTGGCATGCTGACTGCAAGAGCTGGTGCCCGTGCAATGAATGTTCATTTCTCTACCATAAGCCATCTCCAAAGGCGTTTCAGAGAATTTGGCAGTACATCCAACCCACCTCACAACCGCAGATCACGTGTAATCACGCCAGCCCAGGACCTCCATATCCAGCATGTTCACCTCTATGATTGTGAGGAATATGGATTAAAATTTACTGTCAGCCATGTCCTCACACCCCCCATTTGCTGACAGACAGCAGAGGTAGGGATTTCCCTGCTTCAAAGCCCCCCCAGCCCTGATTGTAATTTTATGCATCTCTTGGCATGACTCAGGGTACATGCAAAATAAGTTTACACCCCCCATGTGCTGACAGATTGCAGAGGTAAGGAACTCCACAGGAGGGCCCTGCTTCAAGGAAAAGTTCACACCTCCATGCACCAGTTTGGAGCCAGCTGAATCTGCAGGAAAACCCCCCAGCAGGGGGTATCTGCTTTGGCCTGGATCAATGAGATTTCCTAGACATATTGGCACCTACCTCTCATAAGGAATTATGAATCACCTGGCCATCGCAGGCGCAAACCGGATACATATTTGTGTCCCGGTGGCCACGAGGTACGGTCCCATGGTCTTGGTTTACTCGTACCCAGTCGGGGTAGGGAGATACCCATATCTCCCCATAGAAGCCACCTACCGGTACCAGGTTTGGGCTCTACTTGTAGCCGGAACCCAGGCAGGTCCATTAGTCCCAGAATCATCTCCCTGTGACCCTCTGGTCTGGAGCTATGACCCCTAAAGGGTTTTGTGGGTCATTCACCGTCAGCCCAGAAGAGGGGGAGTTGACCCCTCCCGGAGGCAGGGAGGGGGTGGGCCAGCTCCAGGTTAAAAGCCTGGTGCCAGCAAGTAGGGGGCGTCTTTTTCTGAAGAGGGGTCACATGCTACACATGTGTTTAGAGGGACCCAGGAAATAGCAGGAGAGCACAGCCCCTCGTGTGGCCTCCGATTCAGGACATCGCCAAGGAACTTTCATCATACTTGGTAACTTACTTTCACCCTGCTTAATCCTATTGTAACCATATACCCTGTAATCTGTAACCTCAGACCACTGTATATATATTGTCTGTGTATAGTGTGTTATATCTAGTGTGCTCTTATAGCGATTAAATCTATAATTTAATCTTGTGCTATCTTGTATCTCGATCACGAATCCCCACGTCCGTGTTTTGGCCTAGTTATAAGCTACCGCGGGTTGGTTTCTGACCCTATATAATCCCGTTAGCGGACCGGGCTTATATCAAACGAGAAACTGGTGGCAGTTACCCGGGCTGAGTGTGGGCTGTTTTCACTGCGGCAGTGAAAAGGCCCTTCCAGCTTGTTGCCTCTCTGTGCCCGCGTGGACAGGAGGTGTGTGTGTAAACTATACCAGCCTGACCTTACGTGCTCCTCTGGAGGGCGTAACTTCACGTTTTTGGTAAACCCCGTGATCATACCAGGTCTCGTGAGCTCGACGTGGTTGACGTCAGCGGACACGAGGGGTGGTATTCATCACATATTGGTGGCAGCAGTGGGATCGAGATACTAGTGTGTGTGAGTGTGAGACCCATACTTCCAGACACTAAAGACGACCAGCAGTAGCTCTTGCTGCTGGAGTCTTAAGATCAGTTCAACACTAGACAGTCTGAGGGCAGATACAATAAGGTGTGTGTGCATCAGGTTGCAGTGGTGTCAGTGACCATCCGTTGCAATGCCGGCCAGTATCACAAGGAGCAAATCGAAGGAGATGGCCGATGCTTTAATTGGGGGCGGAGAGGAGGTGGAAGGCGAGGGGGAGCACATCCAAAGCTCCCCAAGGAGCCAGTCGCCAGAGGTGAGGTCTGCGGCGGGCCTCAATCCACCTGCCCATCCCCCCAGCCAAGCTGGCTCAGCTGCTCTCCTACAAGCTGCCATGGACCGTCTCCAGGCTGGAGACCAGGCAGCCTCTGAGCTCCTACTGGCAGCTGCAGAGCGTCGCGAGCAAGCAGAGGCTGCAGAGCGTCGCGAGCGAGCAGAGGCTGCAGAACGTCGCGAGCAAGCCCAGGCCGAGCGTGAGCACCAGCTACAAATGCTCCAGCTGAAGCTTCAATTCCAGCAGCCCTCCCCAGCCCAATGTGAGTCTCCAGAGGTCCGGATTCCCAAACTGCGGGCGGAGGACTTTCCCCTACTGGACAAAGATGGGGACCTGGACACCTTTTTGTTGGCATTTGAGACAGCCTGCCATCAATACCAACTGCCAGAGGACCAGTGGGTCAGATTCCTCACGCCACGGCTCAGGGGAAAAGCCCTTGAAATCTTCGGGTACCTGCCCAGCGAGACCATCCTGAGCTATGAGGACATCAAACAGGCTCTGGTCAGGCAGTATAACTTAACCCCTGAGTCGTACCGGAAAAGGCTCAGGAATTTGCACCGGGGTTCTACCCAGAGCTGGGCTGATCACATGCGGGCCTTGCTGAGAGCGGTCGACCAATGGACCACAGGATTGGAGCTCTCCACCGTCCAGCAGCTGAAGGAGCTCATCGCCACAGAACAGTTCTTGTGGAACTGCCCAGAGGATCTCCAGCAGTACCTCCGTGACCGGAAGCCAAAGGGGGCCTCCGCAACAGCAGCCCTGGCCGATGAATACACCAACAACAGGACTTCAGAGGCCCGGAAACCTGTCGGCTGGAGAGGGGGTAAGACGCACGCTGCACCTGCTACCCCTGCCCCTAGGCCCAAGTGGGCACCGGCCCCTGCTGCACTTTCCACGTCGGTGGGGGAACCCCGACTTTGTCACCTGTGTAAGCAGCCAGGACACTTCCAAGCCATGTGTCCCCAGCGCCCGAGGGATCCGTCCCAGTCATCAACCCGGAGACCGTCCACTGTGTTGTGTGTGGGTGGGGGTGGTGGGAGGTCCCTTGACAATGTTCAACCGGTCACCGTGGGCCAGGCCGTGGCCATGGGACTTAGAGACACCGGCGCTGAAATGACACTGGTACGGCCTGAACTGGTGACACCCTATGATTTACTGCCCGGGAGATCCCTCACTGTCTCCGGGATTGGAGGAGTGGAACCGGCGCTGCCCGTCGCCAAGGTCTATCTGGACTGGGGCGCCGGTCGAGGGGTAAGGGAGGTGGGGGTATCCGCAAATATCCCCGCCAGTGTTTTGCTGGGGACGGACCTGGGGCGGCTTGTGTCTAAGTACGTGGCCGCTGACACCCCAAGGTCCGATTCCCCAGAATGTGATGTGATGTCCCCCCCTGATAATACTGTGAATGTACCTATTATGCATGTTGATGGGGATGTGGGGGATGTAATGTGTGCCCCTCCCCTCAGTGGGGAGGGGGTCATTCCTGTCAGCTGGGCGGAAGCCCCAGGGTGTAGCCAGCAAGCCTGCTGGACCCTGTTGTCCTCCAGTGTGGTGACTGGGGGGACAAGCAGGGGGCAGACAGCTGCAGGGGGGGAGGATGCAAATGAGGTCAGGGCTGTCCCAGGAGAAGTAGGACTGCCAGGTGAACTCTCAGTGCAGTGTTCCTCCCCCACTGGGAGTCAGAGGGAGGCCAGGAGACAGGTCCCAGGGACCTGACAGGGGACGTGGCAGTCTCGTCTATTCTGGCCATGTCCAGTCAGGAGTTTCAGGCAGCGTTAGCGGCTGACGCCAGCCTGAACGCTCTCAAGGAGCAAGCGGAACAGCCCCCCTCGGACTCAGACCTCGAGCGGATGGTCTGGGACCAAGGACGGCTGTACCGGGTCACGGTCCAGCCGGGCTCACAGGAGGCGTGGCCTAGGGACCAACAGCTAGTGGTACCCTATCAGTTCAGGAAGGAGTTGTTGCAGGTGGCGCATGAGATTCCGATGGCTGGACACCTAGGGATCGCTAAGACAAGGGCCAGATTAGCCCAGCATTTCTACTGGCCAAAGATGGGGGCTGATGTGGTTGCCTACTGCCGTTCATGTGACACCTGCCAGCGGGTGGGGAAGGCGGGGAGACGCCCCAAAGCCCCACTGGTAACGCTGCCCATAATTGAAGAGCCTTTCAGGAGGGTGGCTGTGGATCTAATTGGACCGCTGTCCATTCCCAGCAGCTCCGGGAAACGCTTCATATTGACGGTAGTAGACTATGCCACCCGGTACCCGGAGGCGGTAGCCTTGTCATCCATTCGGGCCGACAAGGTGGCTACTGCTTTGCTGGAGATTTTCTCCAGAGTGGGCTTTCCCCAGGAAATGCTCACCGACCGGGGGACCCAGTTCATGTCGCAATTGATGGAGTCCCTCTGTAAGCAAACACAGGTGCAACATCTGGTGACCAGCCCGTACCACCCACAGACAAACGGCCTGTGTGAACGATTTAATGGCACCTTAAAGCAGATGCTTAGGATGTTGGTCGACTACCACGGGCGTGACTGGGAGCGGTACCTCCCACATCTGCTGTTTGCTTACCGAGAGGTCCCACAGGCCTCCACGGGGTTCTCCCCCTTCGAGCTCCTGTACGGGCGACGTGTGCGGGGGCCCCTGGCTCTGGTGAAAGAGGCCTGGGAGGGAGAGGTAGTCACCCCTGGAGTGTCGGTCGTCGAGTATGTCATGCGCTTCCGGAACAAGATGCAGGCCTTGTCGCAGCTGGTGCACGATAATATGGAGCGGGCCCAGGCCGACCAGAAGCGATGGTATGACCAGAACGCTTGTGAGAGGACCTACCAGGTGGGTCAGAAGGTATGGGTACTGGTCCCCGTACCTCAGGACAAGCTTCAGGCGGCCTGGGAAGGCCCGTACCTCGTGCATCAGCGCCTCAATGCCGTGACGTACCTGGTCACCCTGGACCACGCCCGAGGAAGGCGGAAGGCCTTCCACGTGAACATGATGAAGGCCCATCATGAGAGGGGGGAATGTGCCCTCCCTGTCTGCAACCTCCCCGAGGAGGGGGAAGAGGAAACCCTCCTGGACATGGGGGCCCAGTACCTGACCATCATGGATCTGAGCCGGGGGTACTGGCAGATTCCCCTGACCCCGGAGGCGCGGGAACGCTCTGCCTTCATCACCCCCTTTGGATTGTACGAATCCACAGTGATGCCGTTCGGCATGAAGAATGCCCCTGCCACTTTTCAGCGGATGGTCAACACGCTGCTTAAGGGACTCGAAAGGTACGCGGCCGCGTACCTGGATGACATTGCCGTCTTCAGTCCCACCTGGGAGGATCACCTGCAGCACCTGACGCAGGTGCTGGGGCGGATCCACCAGGCAGGCTTGACCATCAAGCCGGAAAAGTGCCAGCTGGGCATGAGCGAGGTCCACTACCTGGGGCACCGGGTAGGCGGGGGGACCCTTAAGCCAGAGCCCGGGAAAGTGGATGCTATCGCATCCTGGCCCACCCCCAGGACCAAGAAACAGGTGATGTCCTCACCAAGAAGAAGCTGCCCTCCGCAGTCGATTGGACGAACGACTGCGAGACGGCCTTCCGAGCGCTGAAGGCCGCCCTCTCGAGCTTCCCTGTACTCCAGGCGGCCGACTTTACGCTGCCGTTTATAGTGCAGACTGACGCCAGTGATTTCGGCCTCGGTGCCGTACTCAGCCAGGTTGACACTACGGGCCAGGAACACCCTGTTCTGTACCTGAGTCGGAAGCTCCTGCCGAGGGAGGTGGCGTACTCCACAATGGAGAAGGAGTGCCTGGCAATTGTCTGGGCACTGCAACGGTTGCAGCCGTATTTATACGGGCGCCGCTTCACGGTGGAGACTGACCACAACCCCCTCAGTTGGTTAAACACCGTATCCGGGACGAATGGGAGGCTGCTACGCTGGAGCCTAGCTCTCCAGCAGTATCACTTGACCATTCGCCACAAAAGGGGCCGTGACCACGGGAACGCCGATGGGCTATCCCGACAAGGAGAGGGGGCGGATGGGCGCACGGGGGAGCACAGGAATGTGCTGCCCCCTGGCGCCCTCTAAAAGGGGGAGGTGTGAGGAATATGGATTAAAATTTACTGTCAGCCATGTCCTCACACCCCCCATTTGCTGACAGACAGCAGAGGTAGGGATTTCCCTGCTTCAAAGCCCCCCCAGCCCTGATTGTAATTTTATGCATCTCTTGGCATGACTCAGGGTACATGCAAAATAAGTTTACACCCCCCATGTGCTGACAGATTGCAGAGGTAAGGAACTCCACAGGAGGGCCCTGCTTCAAGGAAAAGTTCACACCTCCATGCACCAGTTTGGAGCCAGCTGAATCTGCAGGAAAACCCCCCAGCAGGGGGTATCTGCTTTGGCCTGGATCAATGAGATTTCCTAGACATATTGGCACCTACCTCTCATAAGGAATTATGAATCACCTGGCCATCGCAGGCGCAAACCGGATACATATTTGTGTCCCGGTGGCCACGAGGTACGGTCCCATGGTCTTGGTTTACTCGTACCCAGTCGGGGTAGGGAGATACCCATATCTCCCCATAGAAGCCACCTACCGGTACCAGGTTTGGGCTCTACTTGTAGCCGGAACCCAGGCAGGTCCATTAGTCCCAGAATCATCTCCCTGTGACCCTCTGGTCTGGAGCTATGACCCCTAAAGGGTTTTGTGGGTCATTCACCGTCAGCCCAGAAGAGGGGGAGTTGACCCCTCCCGGAGGCAGGGAGGGGGTGGGCCAGCTCCAGGTTAAAAGCCTGGTGCCAGCAAGTAGGGGGCGTCTTTTTCTGAAGAGGGGTCACATGCTACACATGTGTTTAGAGGGACCCAGGAAATAGCAGGAGAGCACAGCCCCTCGTGTGGCCTCCGATTCAGGACATCGCCAAGGAACTTTCATCATACTTGGTAACTTACTTTCACCCTGCTTAATCCTATTGTAACCATATACCCTGTAATCTGTAACCTCAGACCACTGTATATATATTGTCTGTGTATAGTGTGTTATATCTAGTGTGCTCTTATAGCGATTAAATCTATAATTTAATCTTGTGCTATCTTGTATCTCGATCACGAATCCCCACGTCCGTGTTTTGGCCTAGTTATAAGCTACCGCGGGTTGGTTTCTGACCCTATATAATCCCGTTAGCGGACCGGGCTTATATCAAACGAGAAACTGGTGGCAGTTACCCGGGCTGAGTGTGGGCTGTTTTCACTGCGGCAGTGAAAAGGCCCTTCCAGCTTGTTGCCTCTCTGTGCCCGCGTGGACAGGAGGTGTGTGTGTAAACTATACCAGCCTGACCTTACGTGCTCCTCTGGAGGGCGTAATTTCACGTTTTTGGTAAACCCCGTGATCATACCAGGTCTCGTGAGCTCGACGTGGTTGACGTCAGCGGACACGAGGGGTGGTATTCATCACATGATCGTCTGAGACCAGCCACCCGGACAGCTGCAGCAACAATTCAAGCCGGGGGCAGGTCCAAAGCGGGTAGTCATCCAAGCCGGGGTCAGATCTAAAGCGAGTATGTCTGTCGATACAGGGTCAAGAGCCAAAGGAAACGTCAGCCAGGCTGGATCATACACAGGAACACACAAGGAGCTCAGACTGCCAGAGATGCACCTTGGAGAACAAACGCAAGGGCAATGAACCTGAAGCCTGAGCATCACTTGCCTGCCACCCAGGCAGCAGGCAAGTGATGATGCACTCAGAGGTCATAAGAGACTGCAGTCTGCAGATGTCCAAAATAGCACCACCATGAGGACAAGGTAAGACCTGGAAAAAGTTCATACAGTATTTTTCGCTCCATAAGACGCACTTTTTCCCCCAAAAGTGGGGGGGAAATGCCCCTGCGTCTTATGGGGCGAATGCTGCCATTTTACATCGCAGTCTGCGATGTATCAGCTGGAGGGGGAGGAAAGAGGGGCCGGTGTCATGCAAATGCAGCGGGGACGGTGCGGTCACTGTACTCCGGCCCCGCCGCTCACTCACTGCTTTATTGACTAAACATTTTATATTAATAACCTTAATTTAAGTTCCGATCCCCAGCCCCATCTGTACTACTTACTAAATGTCCTGTAGCAGGCAGTGCAAGGCGGGCGGCCGGCAGTAACTCACTGACATCATGTGCCTGCGCCACCTACTTCATTCATAAAGTAGGCGGCGCATGCACGTCACGTGACATCAGTAAGTTCTGGCCGGCCGCCCGCCCTGCTCTGCCTGCTACAAGACATTTAGTATGTAGTACAGATGGGGCTCGGGATCGGAACTTAAATTAAGGTTATTAATATAAAAGGTTTAGTCAATAAAGCAGTGAGTGAGCGGCGGGGCCGGAGTACAGTGACCGCACCGGCCCCGCTGCATTTGCATGCCACTCCCACAGGTTTAGCTCCGGTATATTAGGGCATCTGTGGATGCCACTATTATGGGGTAGGGGATATGTGGTTGGCACTGTTATGGGGTGGGGTATCTGTGGGTGACACATATATAGCAGTACCATCCACAGATTCACCCCCCATAACAGTGCCATCCACAGATCCCCCTCCATAACAGTGTCAACCACAGATCCCCCCATAACAGTGCCATCCACAGATCCCCCATAGTAGTGTCATGCACAGACCACCATTAGTTCAAAACCCACCAAAAGCACACCTTTTGGTTAAAAATATATTTTCTTATTTTCCTCCTCAAAAACCTAGATGCGACTTATGGGCCAGTGCGTTTTATATGGCGAAAGATACGGTATGTCTTTTTCAGCTGTACTTTGTGAATATCTAACAGATGCACTCACTCATTCCATTGTTTGTTTAGTACATCTATGGAAGAAATTTGACTATCGTTGGAATTGTCCAAAAAAGCTGAACACATTACAGCCATGCTCCTGCCTAATTCATTCCTACTTTTCTTCTGTAAAATCCAGTTCACAGGTACCGTAACTCATTAATGTCTTAATTAAATAACGAGATGAAGACAACATTTAGGTTGCTCATATTTAATGTGTCACATTAACCAAGAGTAATTACATATTTCATTTGAACTGTAAAATGCTTATTTTCTGCGCATTTACAATTTTTTATTTTTCAGTTTTTTATGAGAAATTTTGTTTCAGGATCTGTCAAATTGCATCATGCTGAAAGCAAATGTCTGCACTGCTGTCAATGAGCAGCTCCTAATGGCGGATTTACACATCCGAGGAGCAGCCTAATATATTGGGAAGGCAGCGTTCCTTCCTGACAACTGGATGCTTGTTCAGTAGGGGTGAAGCAGTTCATTTACATGCAGCGATCACCTCCAAGGTATGAAGACGAGGGATCTCTATTGCCATAAGTCCTCCTCATCCAGCTGCATTGTTTCTGGGCAGAAGAGTGTTGTTTAGACAGCATGATCTGCTGCCAAAAAATGATAAGTTACTTGCCTGCATAAACGACTCAGTGTGCGACTCATTGTGCTTTCAACATCCGTTGTTCCGTTTCGTTATGCGGATCCACAAAAAAAATAGAGCTTGTCCTACTATTGTCTGCAAAATGCAGTTTGTGGTCCCATTGTAGTTAATGGGTCCGCAAAAATGCGTATGACATGTGGAATGCATCAATATGTCATCCGCATGTCATCCGCAATTGCGGATCCGTTTTACAGGATCTAAAAATATATATATATTTTTGTACCCTAGCAACATACAGTATATTCCTCCTTCCATTTTTTTGCATATCAAAGTGCTGTTTAGCATGAATATTCCACAGGTGTGCCTTAGACTGCCCACAATAAAGGCCACTTTGAATTGTGCGGTTTGATCACAAAGCACAATGCCATAGAGGTTGCAACATTTGAGGGAGTGTACAATTGGCATGCTGACTGCAGGAATGTTTACCAGAGCTGTTGCCTGTGCAATGAATGTTCATTTCTCTACCATAAGCTATCTCTAAAGGTGTTTCAGAGAATTTGGCAGTACATCCAACCAACCTAAAAACCGCAGACCACGTGTAACCACACCAGTCCAAAACCTCCACATCCATCATGTTCACCTCCATGATCGTCTGAGACCAGCCACCCGGACATCTGCAGCAACAATCCAAGCCGAGGTCAGGTCCAAAGCGGGTAGTCGTCCAAGCCGGGGTCATATCCAAAGCGGGTACGTCTGCCGATGTGGGGTCGAGAGCCAGAGGAAATGTCAGCCAGGCCGGATCATACACAAGAACACACAAGGAGCTCAGACTGCCAGAGATGCACCTTGGAGAACAAATGTCAGGGCAATGAACCTAAAGCCTGAGCAGACTGATATAGTCAGGTGTTGCCACATCATCATTGTGCAATGCCCAGGCAGCAGGCAAGTGATGATACACTCAGAGATTATAAGAGACTGCTGTCTGCAGATGTCCAAAATGGTGTCATGAGGACAAGGTAAGACCTTGACATCGGGGTCTGGACCTGACTGCAGTTCGTCGTCGTATCCGACTTGAGTGGCAAAATGCTCACATTCGATGGCGTCTGGCACGTTGGAGAGGCATTCTGAGTCCCGGTTTTTACTGTTCAGGGCAGATGGCAGACAGCGTGTGGGGTTGTGTGGGTGAGCGGTTTGCTGACGTCAACGTTGTGGATCGATGACCCATGGTGGCGGAGGGGTTATGGTATGGGCAGGCATATGTTATGGACAACGAACACAGGTGCATTTTATTGATGGCATTTTGAATACACAGAGATACCGTGATGAGATCCTGAGGCCCATTGTTGTGTCATTCATCCACGACCATCATCTCATATTGCAAGGATCTGTACACAATTCCTGGAAGCTGAAAACATCCCAGTTCTTGCATCGCCAGCATACTCACCGGACATTTCACCCATTGAGCATGTTTGGGATGCTCTGCATTGGCGTATAAGACAGAGTGTTCCAGTTCTGCAACTTCGCACAGCTAT
This sequence comes from Bufo gargarizans, assembly GCF_014858855.1. Taxonomy (NCBI): domain Eukaryota; kingdom Metazoa; phylum Chordata; class Amphibia; order Anura; family Bufonidae; genus Bufo; species Bufo gargarizans. The sequence goes on from NC_058086.1 coordinate 147,204,538, forward strand.
TGAAGAGGAGTGGACCAACAATCCACAGGCCACAATCAACAACCTAATAAACTCTATGCGACGGAGATGTGTTGCACTGCGTGAGTCAAATGGTGGCTACACCAGAGACTGACTGGTTTTCTGACTACCCCCCCCCCCCCCCCCCCAGTAAGGCAAAACTGTGCACATTTCAGGGTGAGCTTTTATTGTGGGTAGTCTAAGGCACACCTGTGCAATATTCATGCTGTCTAATCATCCCCTTGATATGCCACACCTGGGAGGTGGGATGGATTATCTCGGCAAAGGAGAAGTGCTCACTAACACAGATTTAGACAGATTTGTGAAAAATATTTGAGAGTAATGGGTCTTTTGTGTATGTAGAAAATGTTTCAGATCTTTGAGTTCAGCTCATTCAAAATGGGAGCAAAACCAAAAGTGTTGCGTTTATATTTTTTGCTCAGTGTAGTTTGAGGTGCTCAGCCATAGGCAATAGCTGAGCAGCACCAACCTACTAACAAGCTCCTGGCCCTTTCAAGGCCATACTACAAACGTGCAGCTGTATAGAGCCCACCGGCGATGACACAGCAGAGAGAGGGAAATCAGCTGCTCCGGTAGCGCCTGGTGTACTTGTATATGAATTTTTGCCTTTCATCTAATGTGTTTCTGTATATTGATGTACAGAGTAGAGTCCCATTAATATGATCACCAGCTAATATTCAAAGTAACCATCATGTGCAGCACAGACAGCAGCTAGAAAGGCTGGTTGTTACTCAATAAGATCCTAGTAGGTCGCAGGTATCTGGAGCCATGCTGACTGCAGTGCGTCCCACAGCTGCTGGAGGTTGTGTGGGGAAGGATCCCTAGAGCGAACACAACGATTGAGGTTGTCCCACAGATATTTAATTGCCTAAGTCTGGGGGAATTAGGAGCCAGGGTAATACTTGAAAGTCTTTGTCATACTCTGCCAACTAATGTCGGATGTTTCTAGCAGTGTGCCATGCCACATTGTTTTGCTGGAAGATCCCATCCAGGTAAGACAATCAGCATGTATTGTATTCATGATCTGCAATGATGAATTCATACCCAAATCGGCTGAGAGTGTCTTCCACATGGATGAGTGGGCCCAGAGAATGACACAAACACATTCCCCAGATCATAACACTGCCACCACCAGCTTGTGTTCTTCCAGCAATGGTTGCACGTTGTTTGCTCTCTGATGTTTCTCCCCTGACACGCCAATGTCCATCTGTTCAATGAAGCAGAAAATGTGACTCATCGAGAAGGCAACCCTTTGCCAATCATCTGAAGTCCAATTCCAATGCTGCCTCAAAAATGGAAGCCTTTTCTGGGGATACAACTTCGTTAGCAGAGGTTCATTGACCATTCGTCTGCTTCGGAGCCCCATACTGAATTGTTTTAGACACACATCTGGTTGCCCCCTGTTCATTTTGGTGATGAGCTTCTCCACTGTAGCATGTCGGTCCACCCTCCCACAACTTTTGTAGCCATCATTCACCTTTGACATCAATGTCAAGTGATACACAGCAGTTATTGACAATGGTGCCATTTGTCCACTCACAATTTATTTTCACCACAAGCACCACAGGAACAGTTCACAAACTGCACAGTTTTAGAAATACTACAACCCTTGGCCCAAAAGAATCATCCCTTTTTGCAACTCTGATAAATCACCCCTTTTTCCCATGACATCAATGAGGGATATGCGTGCAGACAGTCTATCACACTCCTTATATATTCACCAAGCCAGCTCACACCTGACTTCCTTCATGAGCTATGTGCTGCCGACATCAAAAGTAGGAAGTGGTCATAATAATGTGACTTGACTGTGTATGAACATCTGAAAATGTTGCTTCTCTTTGCTTGTTCATTTTTACTTACTGCACCTAATAAATCTGGTCATTGATGCACTGCTATACAGATTCTACATTTATACTGATCTCCAGGACTCGTCAGTAGATGTCATTCCGCTGTCTTAATTCTTGAAATGTAATCCTTGAAAGTGTCAGAATGAAAGTCAATAATATTCTCCTCAATTGAATCCATCATTCATCTAATATCTTTCTTTACTACAGTATTTTATATATTTACTATAATATATAATATTTATACTTAAATGTACATATCATATAATTATAATGCTTTGGCATCTCACTTCATCACCCATGCCCTGTGCATGCTCGGAATGCAGGGCATCCTGGGATACTAAAGGTGAATTGTAACCCACCAGCGTATTATTGGACAGCATGAATATTTATGTGGTAGTCAGGAGCAGTAACAGAAAACCTTGTTATAAAAAGTAAAGTAAAAAATACTAGTAAAAAATAAATAATTAAATCAACCCTAAAAACGTAATTAAAATTTTAATTTGCAGACCTTTAAATGCTCATTTTTTGGTAGCAGTTTATATTCTGAATCTGTTGAATTGAATTAAATTGGCTATTGTCCAGTGTTCTGTAAGCACAGAGGGTGCTGTCACTCATACTCAATAATAATTCCCCCATCCCCATCTGTAGTATTTTGTACAAAGTGTTACATCTGAGAGGTGTGGTCAGGACAGAATTAATGACTATGGACATGGTGTGTTATATTAGCTCATATGTTTAGCCCATTCATTATGTGAAATCTAAGCCAGTCTGGATCTAAGTAGCTGAATACATTTCAATCTCATTTTTATGTCAAGTTTCTCAGCTCTCACATAGAGCACAAGAGTTTTCCATCCATTAACTATCATAAGGGTTCACCCAATCACCCCAACTAAGCCACACCCAAAATGTATATGCAATGCGCTGCCCCCCAGGGCCCTATCGCGCCCTTAGGTTAAGTGGAATGCCACTTTAATGGTGTGGAGCGGCCCTTAATAGTCTCTATGTGTCATGGTACTTCTACCTGGATACCCCAGGCTTAGGTTCTGAAGAAAATAAAGGGGTGATAGTTGAGTTGGGGGATAAAGAATAATTTGAGTCCAGACCTTGGTAAACTTAAACAGCAGCTTTACTTGGGCAAACTTGATTCCAGACAATATTCAGGCTTTTCGTACATTCAGGCTTTCTCTTGGTTCCAGCAGGCTTTGGCGTAAACTGGCAGGCAAATTTGATAACTCTGCTCTCTCTTTCTCTGCTGGACTGAAAGGCTTGCTTAATAACTCTGATTTCTTTCTCTCTGCTGCGCTAAACTCTGCTTGGGTCTGGTTAATAGACTTTTGGTCAGTTCTGGTATCCTTGGATTAGGGTGCCTCGGACTGTTATCCTCTCCTGACACTCAGTAGATTAAATTAGCATCCAGGTGCTCTACAAGCTACTTCGCTTTGGTAGCTCCTGCTCCAGCCGAAGAACACTTTCCTCTGGCTGCTATATCTTTCATGTCTTCTCAGTTCCAATATGGAGTCTAAATAATCTAGAACTGCCATTCTTCCCTTCTGGTAGGAAGCAGGACTGGCCCACCTCTTCTCAAAGGGGATGGGGGGGGGGGGGTCGAATGGTGAGTTCCATTCTATCTAAGTATAGCTCTGCCATATACACTGCTAGTAAACCAGGCATATTACATGAACAAAACAGTTTCATAACAGTAATATTAATGCACAATGGGGTATTACATATATAGCTAGACTCCAGTTATATAGCTAAAGAAAACTACTTTACCGACAAGAAAGGTTAGTTTCATACCTGTGATAGAGCCATCCACTCCCCGCTTCACCATTCTACTCAGCTGCTGGCTCTCCCCAGCAGCAGGCAGGATGCAGTCAGACATCCCACTGTTGGGCTGTGTAAGAGGATTGTGCAGGCCGGGAATCAGCCTGTGCGATCCTCCTAAACAGCACAGCAGCATGATGTATGGCCATATTCTGCCTGCTGCTACTGGGGAGTGCAGGGTGAGCTATGAAGATCATCGGAAGAATGACTAGGTGAGTGCTTATGTTTTTATTTTTATACATCATTAAGAAGGATGGGGGGCACAATGTAGGCTCATAACTGCTTTAAAGTGGGCACAACTACTGTAAAGGAGGCACATGTGGGCATAACTACTGTGAAGGGAGCACATGGCATAACTTGTGAAGGGGGCACAAGTGGGTATAACTACTGAGAGGGCACATGTGGGCATAGCTACTGTAAAGAGGCACACTGTGGGCATAACTACTGTGAATGAGGAACATGTGTGCACAACTACTGTGAAGGAGGCACATGTGGGCATAACTACTGTGAAGGGAGCACATGGCATAACTATTGTGAAGGGGGCACAAGTGGGTATAACTACTGTGAGAGGGCACACGTGAGCATAGCTACTGTAAAGAGGCACACTGTGGGCATAGTTACTCTGAGGGGACACATGTGGGCATAACTACTGTGAAGGGGGCACATCTTTGCATAACTACTGTGAGTGGGCACAAGTGGGTATAACTACTGTGAGATGGCTCATGTGGGAATGACTACTGTGAAGGGGGCACATGTCAGCATAACTAATGTGAAGGGGGCACATGTGGGCATAACTACTGTGAAGGGGGCACAAGTGGGTATAACTAATGTGAGATGGTACATGTGGGCATAACTACTGTGTGGTGGCACAGAGGGGAAGTAATTACTATGTGGGGGTATTAAGGGGACTGGGTGGGATTGGGTGTATATAGTTATGTTATGAGTAGTAGGAAAAAATGCACCACACATATTGTACTCATTTGTGATTTTCAAAAGTTGAGAGGTATGCTAACTGTGTGTCATGGAACCATGAACCAGACGTACAACAAGAGATAAGTGGAAAATAAGAAGGTTTTATTGAAGAGCAAGCCGTAAGCAAAGTCCGAACGGATGGCTAAACCGAAGCCGGGTCTTGCGGAGACAGAGGTCAGGAACCAGAAGGGTAGTCAGACGAAGCCAGGAACAGGAACCAACGGGGTAGTCAGACGAAGCCGGAATCAGGAACCAACGGGGTAGTCAGACGAAGCCGGAATCAGGAACCAACGGGGTAGTCAGACGAGGCCAGGATCAGGAACCAGAAGCAGCAGCAGTCTTGGAAGCATGTGAACACAGGAGGACCAAGCAAGGAACTGAAGCCACAGACCTCCTATATATATGAGCTGGGCATCCAGCTCCTCCCAGTGGGAAGGAGGAGCCGCAGGGTGGGAGGCTACAAGAAAACCCAGAAACCAAGATGGCCGCCAGCACATGTCAAACGAAGGGAACAGCAAGGAGGTAAGACCATGACAGTACCTCCCCCTCAAGGGCCCCTCCTCCGCGGAGTAAGGAACGGTTTCTGAGGGAAGCGTGCGTGGAAGGCTCGGAGCAAAGCAGGAGCATGGACATCTGCGGAGGGAACCCAGGAACGCTCCTCTGGACCATAACCACGCCAATGGACCAAAAACTGCACCCGGCCGCGGACCAGGCGTGAGTCCAGGATATTGCTCACCTCATACTCCTCACGATTGCCCACTTGGACCGGACGAGGCCGAGGAATCGAGGAAGTGAAACGATTACACACCAGTGGCTTCAACAGGGAGACATGAAACACGTTGGAGATCCGCATGCCAGGAGGAAGCGCAAGGGCATAGGCTACCGGGTTTACCCTGCGAAGCACTCGGAAGGGACCAACAAAGCGAGGCGCCAGCTTGGGAGTGGGCACTCGAAGGTTGAGGTTGCGGGTGGACAACCATACGCGGTCTCCGACCTGGTAGGAAGGAGCGGGCGCTCGTCTGCGATCAGCCTGGAGTTTCTGGCGCTGCGCAGAGACCTCAAGGGACCTCTGGATCTGTACCCAAGAAGCACGTAGGACGGAAAGGTGATCCTCCACAGCCGGAATATCCTGGGGAGAGAATACCTCTGGTAACACGGCAGGTTGGAACCCATAATTGGCCATGAAGGGAGACGTCCCAGAGGAAGAGTTCACCGCCGTGTTCCTGGCAAACTCAGCCCAAGGCAGGAGGTCAACCCAATTGTCTTGGTGATCGGAGACATAGCAACGAAGGAATTGCTCCAAGGCCTGATTGGATCGTTCTGCGGCCCCATTGGACTGAGGGTGGTAGGCCGAGGAGAAAGAGAGATGAATCCCCAACTGGGAGCAAAAGGCGCGCCAGAACCTGGACACAAACTGACTCCCCCGATCCGACACAATCTCCTTGGGCAAACCGTGCAACCGGAAGACCTCCCTGGCAAAAATCGAGGCCAACTCTTGTGCAGAGGGTAACTTCTTGAGAGGAACACAGTGGCACATTTTGGAAAACCGATCCACAATCATGAGAATGACCGTATGGCCTCGGGATGCAGGGAGGTCCACAATGAAATCCATCCCCAGGTGTGACCATGGACGCTCCCCGGTGGCTATGGGTTGCAAAAGGCCCAACGGAAGGTGCCGAGGGGACTTACTCTGGGCACAAACGGAGCATGCCGCTACATATGCGGCGATGTCGGAACGTAGAGAAGGCCACCAGAACAGACGTGAAACCGCCCAGGACAGCTGATTCTTTCCAGGGTGCCCCGCGGCCTTGGAGTTATGGTAGGTTCGCAACAACCGAGTGCGCAACTCCTCAGGCACAAAACATCTGCCGTTGGGTCTCCCAGAGGGAGCACCAGATTGAGCCGCCAAAATCTGCTCACCCAGGGGAGAGGTCAGGCTGGTGCGAATGGCGGCCAGGATCTGATTCGGGGGTATGACCGTAGTCGGAATCGACTCCTCCCCGGACAGCTCGGAGTACTGCCGTGACAAGGCATCCGCTCTGATGTTCTTGGAGCCGGGTAGGTAGGAGACCACGTAATTAAAACGTGACAAGAACAGAGCCCATCTGGCCTGACGTGGTGTCAATCTCTTGGCCTCAGAGAGGTAGGTCAGATTCTTGTGGTCCGTCAGGATGAGAACCGGAACCACCGAGCCCTCGAGCAAGTGCCTCCATTCTTTAAGGGCCTGCACGATGGCCAATAACTCCCTGTCACCAATCTGATAGTTGCACTCCGCGGAAGACAGTTTCCGGGAGTAAAACCCACAAGGAAGCAGAGGACCCTCTGGTGTTCTACGCTGAGACAGGAGGGCGCCTACTCCCGTCTCAGACGCGTCCACCTCGAGGACAAAAGGCAACCCAGGGTTGGGATGCGACAGAATCGGAGCCGACACAAAGGCGGACTTTAGAGCCTCAAAAGCTCGGATGGCCTCGAGCGGCCAGACCTGAGGATTACTGCCCTTCCTGGTCAGATCCGTGAGAGGCTTGGCTAGCATGGAAAAGTCCCTGATGAACTTCCGATAATAATTGGCGAAGCCCAAAAAGCGCTGCAGGGCACGAAGCCCACTGGGCTGGGGCCACTGTAAGACAGCCGAAACCTTCTCAGGATCCATGGAGAACCCCTCAGCGGAAATGATGTAACCTAAGAAGGTTACCTGGGATCGGTGAAATTCGCATTTCTCAAGCTTACCGAACAGCTTGTTCTCTCGTAAGCGTTGCAACACTCGTCTGACATCCAGAATGTGGGCCTCCATGGATGCAGAATATACCAAGATGTCATCCAAATAGACCACCACACACTGCTGCAACAGGTCACGGAAAACATCGTTGATGAATTCCTGGAAGACTGCGGGCGCATTGCACAACCCAAAGGGCATAACCAAGGATTCATAATGACCGGTCCTGGTGTTAAACGCGGTCTTCCACTCATCGCCCGCCTTGATCCTTACCAGGTTATATGCCGCCCTCAGGTCGAGTTTGGTAAAGACCGTGGCCCCTTTGAGGCGATCGAACAGCTCGGAAATCAAGGGTATCGGGTAAGCGTTCTTGATCGTGATGCGATTGAGACCCCTGTAATCGATGCAAGGCCTCAACTCGCCGCCCTTCTTTTTCACAAAGAAAAATCCAGCCCCTGCCGGGGACGAGGATTTGCGAATGTGTCCGCGTGAAAGCGCCTCCCTCACGTACTCCTCCATGGCCTCATTCTCCGCTACCGACAGTGGATAGACTTTGCCACGAGGAGGAACGGCACCGGATTGTAACTCTATGGCACAATCGTATGGGCGGTGCGGAGGTAGGGCAACCGCGCGCACCTTATCGAATACATCCCGGTACTCTTCGTATTCAGGAGGCAACAGAGAGTCCGAGGAAGTACACAGCAACTTGACAGGCCCATGGATGCAACTAGCCCCACACTGCGGTGACCACGAGAGGATCTCGACCGATCTCCAATCGAAAGTCGGATTATGCTTCTGGAGCCAGGGGTACCCCAAGACCACCGAGTAGTGTGGAGACGAAATAACCTGGAGACAGACCGACTCTCTGTGAACGGCACCAATGGCTATCCCCACTGGAAGGGTCTCATGAGTCACGTGTGGCGGCAGAAGGGGTCTGCCGTCTATCGCCTCAAGAGCCAGTGGGGAACCTCGAGGCTGCAGAGGAATGGAATTGGCAGCAACGAACACTCTATCAATGAACAAACCACCAGCACCAGAGTCCACCAACGCCTGGGTCGTCACCGAGCCCCCGACCCAGGAGAGGACAACCGTGATCAGTGGTTTGTCAACACGGGAAACCGGGGACGAGGAGACTCCACCCAAGATCTGCCCCCGACAGGACCTCAGGTGCGAGCGTTCTCCCGGACGGTTCGGACATGCCAACCGATAATGCCCACCGAGACCACAGTACATGCATCGGCCCTCGCGTCTCCGGAGTACCCTCTCCCCCTCAGACAGGCGAGCAAACCCCCGCTGCATGGGTTCACCCCCAGACAAGTCATCCCCAGGAGGCGTGGGAGGAGAGGGAGGCACGGGTGGGACAGCAAACGTAGGCGCCAATCTGTTAGGAGACCTCCGCAGGCTCTCCTTAAAGGAAGGTCTCTCCCTGAGTCTGGTGTCAATCAAAATCAGGAAAGAAATAAGAGACTCGAGCTCCACTGGTAGGTCCTTAGCTGCAACCTCATCCTTCAAGGCATCCGAGAGACCATGAGAGAAAGCAGCGACCAGAGCCTCATTATTCCAGCCCACCTCTGCTGCCAGGGTACGAAACTCAATGGCGTATTCAGCTACGGATCGTGAACCCTGTCTGATGGACATAAGAAGCTTCGCAGCAGAGGCAGCACGAGCCGGCACATCGAATACCTTCCGAAGAGAAGCAACAAAACCGGAAAACTCGGCAACCACCGGATTGTTGTTCTCCCATAAAGGGCTGGCCCAGGCCAAGGCCTTGTCCGAGAGCAGCGAGATCAAGAAGCCCACCCTTGATCTCTCAGTAGGAAAGGCATGTGGCAGCAACTCGAAGTAAATGCCCACCTGGTTAAGGAAACCTCGGCACTGAGTTGGCTCTCCCCCAAAGCGCTGTGGAAGGGGGGCAGAACCGGTCATACCCTGAAACACCACAGGCGCAGCAACAGGTGTCAGGGTAGACTCTGGCGCAACAACCGGAGCGGCAGTAGGAGCGGGCCCAGGAGCGACAACCGACCCATCGGCAACGGAAGCTAAATGAGCCGTGCGTTCAAGCAGGGTTTGCAACGCCACAGCGAACCGACCCAACAGGTGATCCTGCTGATCAAGTCTGGCAACCAGCGTAGGTAGCGAGGGTGGCCCTGTACCGTCAGAATTCATGGCTTGGTCCTAATGTCATGGAACCATGAACCAGACGTACAACAAGAGATAAGTGGAAAATAAGAAGGTTTTATTGAAGAGCAAGCCGTAAGCAAAGTCCGAACGGATGGCTAAACCGAAGCCGGGTCTTGCGGAGACAGAGGTCAGGAACCAGAAGGGTAGTCAGACGAAGCCAGGAACAGGAACCAACGGGGTAGTCAGACGAAGCCGGAATCAGGAACCAACGGGGTAGTCAGACGAAGCCGGAATCAGGAACCAACGGGGTAGTCAGACGAGGCCAGGATCAGGAACCAGAAGCAGCAGCAGTCTTGGAAGCATGTGAACACAGGAGGACCAAGCAAGGAACTGAAGCCACAGACCTCCTATATATATGAGCTGGGCATCCAGCTCCTCCCAGTGGGAAGGAGGAGCCGCAGGGTGGGAGGCTACAAGAAAACCCAGAAACCAAGATGGCCGCCAGCACATGTCAAACGAAGGGAACAGCAAGGAGGTAAGACCATGACACTGTGCAGCCGTGTCACCTATAACTAGCTCTTTTAGGACAAAACCCCTTTATCAGAGTAAGGGCTCATGACAACGAACATAAGGGCTCCGTGCCCGTGCTGCGGTCTGCAGCACAGGCACTGAACGTGGGGCAGCCGCATTCGGATCGTGGACCTATTCACTTGAATGGGGTCTGTGATCTGCATCTGACGGCCCGCACTGCAAAAAACTAGTGTATGCAGTGGGGTTCTGATACGTGAATACGCACCGCAACTCCGGGTTTGCGGACCCATTCCGTGATGTGCACAGCCGGAGCCCTGTGTATTGCGGACCCGCCGTATGTGGGCCGCAATACAGCCAAGGCGGGGCAACGGCCGTGTGCATGAGCCCCAAAGTAGATGAGAACTGTTTTTCAAGTTGCAAGGTCTTAGGGGGAAACTCTGGGTGGCTACTATTTCTATTACAGAGAATGGTTGATATACGTGACTGACAACTATTGCAGGCTAGAGCACGCGCCACTTGATTTCTGGGGAAAATATCTTCAAATTATCTAACATCTGCTGGCACTAGGTTTAGAAAGCTAATTTGAATATGTTTCCCAGAAACCCAGAGAGCATGGCCTGGCCTGGCCTACAATGCTGTGTACGCGGTATACTAGGGGCTCTCCATAATAAGAAAGAGTATCCCTTAGAAAACGCATCTACATTGTTGAAGAGGACACATTTATATACTAGTGTCTCTCTCTTATGCCTCCGCCCTTTAAAGTCTTCTGATATCACATAATAATGGCCTGGACATGCTGGCAGTTGTAGTTCCCGCCTCTTATACCTCCTCCTCCTGTAATGTCATCTGATATCACATAATAACAGCCTGTACATGCCGAAAGTTGTTGTGCCCTCCTCTTATACCTCTCCCTGTAATATCTTCTGATATCACATAATAAAAGATTGGACATGCTGGGAATTGTAGTTCTCTCTTAATATCCCCCCCTGGAATGTCCTCTGATTTCATATAATAACAGCTTTCAAACGCTGGGAGTTGTAGTTCCCTCCTCTTATACTTCCCCTTGTAATGAGCTCTGCTATCACAAAATAATTGCCTGGACATGGTGGGAGTTGTAATCCTCTCCTTTTGTACTTCCTACCTATAATGTCCAATAGCAGTCTTTTGGCGGCAGCAAGGAAAGGCATTAAATATCTCAAGGAGGCGCCAAGTTTGGTGAGTAAAGCAATCATGTTGTAGATTTCTAGTGTAATTTGGTTGATGTTGTTAGATTATGGGACCTGCAGATGGGGGCACGTGAACGAGCAGAAGATCCACGTGAATTTCCCTGTGGATTTCTATGTGTTTTTGTACCAAACAGCAACCAAAGCTGCCATTTCTAACAGCGTTTTTTAAATTGAAGATTAAATGTGGTTTTGCTGCAGATCTCACCTTCGTTAGGGTGCTGGCACACAGTGCAGTTCTGACATGCAGTTTTTTATTGTAGCAAACTGAAATTAATTAAACCATTCATACAATGCAGAACACCAGGGGTTAATGAGGCTGCTAAACTGGCTAAATTGAAAACTGCATCCTGAATGCATGTCAGAACTGCACTGTGTGCCAGCACCCTTAGAAAAGGGTAAAATCCACAAAGCTGCAAACATAATTGACATGCTGTGGATTTCTAAGTCCGCACATCAGGCCAATTTCTGCATAAAAACATCCACAAAGTGTACATGACCCTTGTATTGGTTACTTACCGCTCGACCCTCTAATACTTACCCGATTACAGATGAATACCCAACCTAACTATTCCAAACCCAATAAGACATAGACACCAGGTTGGATTAATAGAAGCCGTTTTATCTCATAAACCTTTTTTAAATGACATAACATTACAGTAACCCATATGCAACGGGATATGAACAATACCCATTCCCCATATGTATAACATCTAAAATAATTACAGGGGAGTTCCTTGAATCCCCAAATAATGATTTAACCCCATTCGGGGTAAGCCATCTTGCCACCAGCCAATAAGAGCCAGCTTGGGGGCACCACTGATAGCCCCTTAACTCTGCCAGAACCAACCACTAACCATGGGAGTCCAGCCCCAACCGTGGAGCCCTCCCATCATTCCTACTCGACCTTTATTCCAACTCCAAGGACCTCCCCCTGCCACCAGTGCACAGACTTGATCCCCCTTAAGTCTGCGTGTCCCTCCATACCCCCAACACAGTCTCAATGCCTTCCTGCAGAGCCAGATAGCACATGTCAATTCCTACCACATTTATGTGCACCCCGTCATCCTGCCAAAATCCCCCAAGGCATTTCTCCAACACCACAGGCCTCACTGCCACCGCTTAATTTGCCCAATTAACTTTAACACAAGTCCTGTTCACAGCCTCGACTAAGCGAGCCCCACACCATACCCGTTGCAGGACGATGTCAGACCAGACAGTCACCAGCCTTGGGAACAAAGACCTGAGCAGGTAAAATTTTATGTTCCTGACCAATTCCCTAAAAGGCTGTACACCCATATCATCCCCCCCCCCCCCCACTTGCAATACTAATACTTCTGGAGCCCTGTCTAACCTAACATAACGGTGAACCTCCGGCAAAACTCCCCTCCAAACCATCACTCTGCAACCCAGCCATCTTACCACCACCAGCAACCGAGATAGAACAAGCTTCTGTCCGTCAGGATACACTGACGCCCATAAGGCACCCCAAAAACATAGGAGTGTCCTAGGATCCACACCAAGGCTGGTTTCGCACCTGCAACAGAAGAGAAAACACCAAGGAGCAACCCTGCAGAAATGCTCATCCCTTTCCCTCCTTTTAAACAAGGCCTATCTCCATTAAGCCCTATAATCTATCAAGTCTAACATAAGACCTAAACCTGATGGACTCCCAACACCCAATTCGTTTGATAACCTCATCACCCCACCAAGCAGCTTCCGTTGCCACTCCAATCCGAAATGAGTGGCTCGCATAACCTACACTCCCAACCTCCAAATGATCCAAGCATCTCCTGAAGATCACTGTAAATTGAAAATGGGACAGAAAAGAACAATCTGCATGCACTAAAAATGGTGAGACCATATTTTTTTCTACCCAATATTCCTGTAGACTCCGCACTGGGCACATTAAACACCTGATTATTGCAAACAACACTACCCTGCAAACCTTTCCCTCCACATCCATCTTAGAGCGGCAGATGTAGAACTTGACCCTATCTGGAAAGAGATTCACATCTTTTGAAAGCAACCAACGCCGAATCGTCGGACATACAAACTCCCCCAAACGCAGGGCCCCCAAAAAACGCTAAGCAAAACAAACGCGTCTCCCATGGAGAACTACAAACTGAAAATACCTGCTCCCCCAACTCTAACAGAAAGGCAAATGAAACCGGGTGCCTCCCATTCTCCCCTACATGTAACCGCCACCACCTCTTAAGAACCCGCCCAACAAGAAATGACATAGTGAAATCCAGCATCTTGCACACCCGAAAACTGAAAGCTAGTCCTGCAATGTACCTATTCCCTGTAGAAACTGACCACCCCTCTTCTCTGCAATGACCCAAAAACAGCTACAAAGGCACCTCCATATCACCCTCACCAAACTGCAGCCTGTCACACCACTCCTCCCAGCAGTTCCAAGCCCTAGAATAGGTATCCCACGTACCGGGCGCCAGAGACGACTGGATGAGCCCCGCTACTGTGCCTTCAATAGATCCCACAGACAACCTGGGCATGCCAGCCCGACCAAAGCATTAAGTGACAAGCATTCCAACAATAACTGTTGTAAAAGCCACACCACTAAAGGCGACGATGCCGACAATCCGTTAATCGCCTGGACAACCCCCCAATTATCACAATAAAAACAGGTCTTTTTTATTATGGAAAAGCTCCCCCCAAAGCATCACTGCCACCCCGATTGGAAAGAGCTCCAACAAGGCCAAATTTCGCACCCATACTTTGGAAACCCAGCTATCCAGTCATACATACCCCAAAATACCACTGGCCTTGGCAGTAAACCCCAAATCCGCAACCCCCAACCGCATCTGAAAATAACTAAAAATTAAAGGAATCAACCACCTCCCCCATGAACAACGACCTGCCATTATAAGTATCCAAGAAAGAGCTTCAAACCTGCAGATCTGTCAGCAATTCCCGACCCACACGAATGTGATGTGATGTGACCCCTGCTATTGCCCTGACAACCACCGACTAAAAACCCTCCCCATGGGCATGATCTGGCAAGCAAAATTATATTTTCCCAGTAGGTATTTCCCAGTAGGTATTGATGCTCCCTTTCCACTCTCTCTTCAGATTTGCGAGTTTATCCTGGGAAACCCACACTCCATCCTCACTGTGCCAATCCTAAAAAACTCACCTCAGCTTCTGGACCGATGGTCTTTTCCGCCACTAGAAGTACCCCGAAACTACTGAACAACATGTGCAGCAACACCGAACAAACACACTAATCTGGGGGTCCAATACACAGTAAGTCCTCCAAGTAGTGAATGATAGACTTCCACCTGGAGGCATCCACCACTGCCCATTCCAAACAGGAACTAAATGTTTCAAAATAAGCGCACAACAAGGAACATCCCATCGGCAAACGCTGGTCAATGAAAAAAAAAACTTCCCAAAAACACCCAAGCGGTGCGCTTCAATATCCATCTTAGCTAACAACGCCCATTTACCGAACAGACAAACCCATGCTACTGCCACCATCAAATGAGGTATAGACCACAGAACACATGTCTGGATCAATACCATCATTGACCGACTAACTCTTCAAATAAAGACTGGTGGTGAATAAGCCGAAACTTATTTGACTCCTTTTTTGGAACCACTCCCAACGGGGACAAATGCAAATCAGCCAAAGGAGGCTCCAAAAACGGTCCTGCCATCCTACCCAACCTGACCTCCTTAACCAATTTTCCGAACCCACCTCAGGACACTCTAAGGCAGATCGCAGATTCTTTTTAACCAACACTGCTCCAGACGGACAAAACTGAATCCGGAAACCAAACAAAAACCCTTTCCGCAGCAATTTTGCCGCCACCATATCTGGGAATCTATTTAGAAAAGGCTCCATCTTTTCCAGCCAAACCGGCATCTCCCCCTTTGCTATGGGATTCCCCCCTTTTTTGCTTATTCCCCTTAAAGCAAAGTGTGGCTCCATGAGACCCACCACGTGTGGAGCACTCGTGCTTAACCTGCACTTTGCCCCGAACTTGCAACCCCCTTCATTAAAGAAGCACAATGCCTTTGCGGACTCTACCGTAAAACCGGATTGCCCCCCCCCCCAGTCCCCCCGATAGGACTGGCCCGACCTGACCGGAGCCGTAAACTTTAGCCACAAGGCAATATCCTTATGGTCCCATCAAATGTTAGGGCAAACTGCTTTCCGTTGCCTAAATTGCTCGTCGTAGTGAAGCCACGCTTGACCCCCATACACCCGATACGCCTCACCAATGGCATCTAGATAACAAAACCGTGCTGAACAACACTCCGGCATCTTCTCCCCAATCACGCTCGCTAATATTGCAAACGCCTGTAACAAATTCGGGAAAGTGCGCAGAATCAAACATCCTTTTTTCCCTCATCCTTCTTACTTCTATCTAGATTCATTTTTTTCCAAGGGGAGCAAGAAAAAAATGTCCACGTGTTCCCTTTTCCAAATGTGCTCATGCACCTCCTGTTTCAAATGTGCACCTAATGGGCCTTTAAAACAAACGTAAACCTCAACATTTGGTTTACCATCTAATCTGACAGAATCCTCATCTGTCGATCCCCCTGCTTGCGTCTGCACCGACACTGAGCCTCAGTGCACACCCAACACAACCCCTCCTACTCCCGCGGGTCCGCCAAAACCCTGCCAACCCTCCACACTGGCAATGGTGATGCTCATGTGGTCCCCTACCCAGGAAGAAAACGGCCAATCTGCCCAATAACTGCCCCAAACCCCTACCTAAATCCGCCGGGGGTTCCCCCAACCCCCCTTCCCCCAAGACATGACAGAAAAAGTAAAACGGTTCCCCAAGTCATCTCACCTGGCTGTCTGGGTGCTGTGACTCCATTAGCCGCAGATCCAGACTCCAGCCGATCCACCCTCTGAGCCGTCCCAGAAGAACCTGTTGAAGAAACGTCATTTGCCGGTCCCGCAGCTTCCGCCATGCCAGGGATGTTGCAGAAGGTGCTCACAGAAGCCTGCATGTTTTTTATTTACTTCCTGTGAAAGGGGCATATGTGGGCATAGCTACTATGAAGGGGGCAAATGTGGGCATAGCGATTTTCGAGGGAGCACATCTGGGCATAGCTGCTACAGCTACTATGAAGGGGGTACATGTGGGTATAACTATCATGAAGGGGGTGCATTGTGGCATAGTTAATATGAAGAGCGCACATCTGGGCATAACTACTGTAAAGGGCACAAATCTGGACATAGTATAAAGGGGGCACATCTAGGCATAACTACTATGAAGGGGGCATATCTGGGAATAGCTATGGTAAAAGGGGCAACAGGTAAGCATTACTACTGTGAAGGGGGCACAATTTGGGCATGGCTACTGTGAAGGTAGCACATGTGGGCATAACTACTGTGAAGTGGGCACGGTGTGGGCATAACTACTATGAAGGGGGCACGTGTGGGTATTACTACTGTGAAATGTGCACATTGTGGGCATAACTACTATAAAGTGGGCACAAGTGGGCATTATTACTGTAAAGTGGGAATAGTGTGGACATAACTACTATGTTGTGGCAAAAAGGGGGAATAATTACTATGTGGGGGAATTAAAGGAATTGAGTGTGTATAGTTATGTTTTGGGCAGAGTTACAGTTGCAGGAAAAAGTATGTGAACCCTTTGGAATGATATGTATTTCTGCACAAATTGGTAATAAAATGTGATCTGATCTTCATCTAAGTCACAATAGACAATCACAGTCTGCTTAAACTAATAACACACAAAAAATGAAATGTTACCATGTTTTTTTTATTGAACACACCATGTAAACATTCACAGTGCAGGTGGAAAAAGTATGTGAACCCCTAGACTAATTACATCTCCAAGAGCTAATTGGAGTGAGGTGTCAGCCAACTGGAGTCCAATCAATGAGATGAGATTGGTGGTGTTGGTTACAGCTGCCCTGCCCTATAAAAAAACACACACCAGTTCTGGGTTTGCTTCTCACAAGAAGCATTGCCTGATGTGAATGATGCCTCGCACAAAAGAGCTCTCAGAAGACCTACGATTAAGAATTTAGCATAAAGCTGGAAAGGGTTATACAAGTATCTCCAAAAGCCTTGCTGTTCATTAGTCCACGGTAAGACAAATTGTCTATAAATGGAGAAATTCAGCACTGCTGCTACTCTCCCTGGGAGTGGCCGTCCTGTAAAGATGACTGCAAGAGCACAGCGCAGACTGCTCAATGAGGTGAAGAAGAATCCTAGAGTGTCAGCTAAAGACTTACAAAAGTCTCTGGCATATGCTAACATCCCTGTTAGCGAATCTACGATATGTAAAACACTAAACAAGAATGGATTTCATTGGAGGATACCACAGAGGAAGCAACTGCTGTCCAAAAAAACATTGCTGCACGTTTACAGTTTGCACAAGAGCACCTGGATGTTCCACAGCAGTACTGGCAAAATATTCTGTGGACAGATGAAACCAAAGTTGAGTTGTTTGGAAGAAATGTAGTGTCCCACTAGGTAGGGGTGGGCACTACACAAGGGTCAATTGGTGTGCGCGTTACTCCTGCTCACAAGGAACAGAAATGTCATATTTAATTCTGCATTTAATGTATGTTCTAATGTATTTTTACATGCAATGTACCCCTGTATGATGCAACAGCAGGCCTAGTTGGGTGTAGTTAGACATCCCAGACACTAGAGGGAGATAGGGAGCCCCTAGTATAAATGTCCAGGCCCAGACAGGGAGTGTGAGTGCAGAGTTAGGAGTCTGAGAAGACAGAGGTTAAAAAGCCTGCTCCTGACATGCAGCTGGATAGCCCTGGCTGCTAGTGATGTCCAGGAGGCTAGTGAGAAGCTCCAGCCTGCCTGAGAACAAGAGAGCCTAAGTTAGCTCTGAAGATACCCCAGTTGCAGTATCCAACCTCCTGGGAGAAAACCACAGTTATCCACCTTATAGGGGAAGGCGATGCAGGGTAAGCTAAGTAACCCTGATGGGCAGAGGACATTAGAAAGTGTAGCAAGAATCTAATACCTGAGGAAGAAAGTAACCAAGGATTTAAGCCACCCTTTTAGGCATCCGGGCCTTGGGAGATATAAAGCCAGAGCAGGAGTTCTAGAAAGGACACTGTACATTGATTCTGAGGAAAGGTACAACCTGCTGCTGAGTGCTTGTGAAGTTTACCCTCTGCGTATCTTGCATGACTATTACCTGCCATTTTGTGAATAAGCCTACTTGTGGAACTGTGTTTGAAAGACTGTACTCCTACCTGCTGTACAAAGTTGGATTGTTCAGTAAAGTTACGTTTGGTTCACTGCATACTTGTGTACCTCCATCATTCCAACCACCAACCGGCGTGCCACCGTCCAAAGGCACTGGCGTCACGAATACCACAGGGACCTTGCCCCAGGCACACAAAATACCTGTAACATCCAGGGCACCTCATCCACCATCAGGCCTGGTCCCTATCTACAGAGCGTGCCCCAGAGGAACCATGTCTACCTCTCCTTCACTGCCACGCGCCTGCCCAGGGTTCTTCAAATATAGTGAGTACCCTTGATTGCCCATAACTGTGACCTCACTTCGTCTTACCCTGCAGGTCTGGCGTGTTGCATAAATTGGCGTCACGAACAGGATCCGAATATTCCTGCGCCATTGCGGATTTAAAAACTGTGTGCTGAAAATTGTCTTAAAGTGACATGCCCCAATTGTTTTATTGAAAATTGCTGGGCCAAAGTGAACTGTAATAATTGCGGTGTGAAGATTGTGCTATATGGACTGTTTTCTACTTATTTAAACCACCGCTTGCTGTCAGTGAATAGACAGCTATTTTGCGCAAAGATGGCCGCTTAGCTGGATTGAAATTGTTTGCTGTGTCATCTTCATCTTAAATTGGCGGTAAAAATTGGCGCCTTCTGCTAAAAGTGCGGGAAGGCTGTATGCTGGCGCCACCGCCCTGTCTGGACATTTGAATGTCTGCTGTGATGGACTCCGCCTCCCCCATACTGGAGTACCTGGGGGGCGGCCTCCCAGTGCAATGGGAGGATCTGTCTGAACTTGTTGGCGCCACCCTGTCGCTCTCCAGAGAAGGATCGAGCATGTTGAGGAGTGAGGACTTTTCTGCTGATATGTACGCGCCTGATTTGTTAACCATGAATGTGACTGGTGTAGAGCAAGAGGATGCTCCACCGGCCTACTCTCCGGGACCGGAGAGACCCGCCTGCCCGCCACCGAGGACGCAATCGGAGACCTACTACGGCTCCTGGAGAGACTTCTTCCAGCCCTCGTTCAAGTGGTCAGCTCTAATGGCAGAGATCCGGGAGGCCGCCATAAAGAAGACGACTAAAACCAAAATATACTATGAAGAACTGGCAAAGACCGTTCACGAGTGCCACACCGACACACAACCCCGCCTGGAAAGGAGAATGGGGTTGGTTGTGGCCTTTGACAAGGACCGAGGCTTCGGTTTCATAAAAGACTACCTGACTGGAAGAGACTTATATGTCAATAGGAGGTCCGTCAAGCGGAGCTACCTCCCAGAACGTTTACATAACCTCCGCGAGGGAGAGGAGGTTGAATTTACCCCTGCTGAGGGCCTGCGAGGCCCCTACGCCACTGCCGTGTCCCGTCCGAAAAAGAAATCGGAGGACTGGGACCTTGATGAGGACTACTCTGGCTGCGAGCAAGAACCTGTGTGCTCTCCAGAACCGGCCCATCATGCCTTCCAGGAACGGGGCTCTTTCATTGGCCCAAATGTATTCTGGCAACCAACAGTGGTGGAGAAGAGGGTTAGCCCATGGCCCTCACCTGAGTTGCCTCGCAGGGAGAAAACTGTCCGTGAGCTTCAGGATGCCGAGAGATTACGAGCTACCCTGGAAAATATCCGCAGAGGGAGGAAAGCGGACGCCTCACCTGAGCCTGCAGCGGCTGCGCAGGACGAACCACCCACCTTCCAAGTGCCGACGGCAACAGCGGAGACCAGCGATCCCGACTCTGAAAGCCTGGACGACCAGATTGTGCGGCTGGAGCTGAAACTGCGGGAGCTGCGCCAGATTGCCTCCGCCAGGATCCGGACTCCACCTGACCTACAGGAAAGAGGACGTAAGGACTCGGACGTCTCCGGGTCTAAGGTGAGAGTACCTGTCCCTGCCAGTCGTCCCTCCTTAGTACCGGCACCTGCGGTGGGATCCTCTTACGCTGTGCACCGGCGCACAGAGCCAGTCGTTCCAGAACCCACCGGACCGCTTGCAGCAGCGGTACCCAGGCCAGTGCAGCAGCCAACGATAGTTATGCCTGCTCCGGTGCGGTCAGCGACTTTGATAACCCCTAGGCCTATGGGGCCTATACCTATTAGGGGTCCGTTTATGTTGCAGTTGCCCCCCAATACAGTGTTGTGGGCACATCCGTCTGTTGATCCTCAGTACAGGCCCAATATACAAATGGAGCCAGGGAGCACCACTGAAATGCAAAGTGGATATGACTTGCCCCTGTGAATTGGCCTGCTAGGCCCTTGATGTTTGCTTTATTTACCAAGGGATCCTAAAGAAGATTTAACCCTTCCAGGACAGGAGTCCTTCGTTGTTTTGGCCCTCTGTTGCTGCTGCCAGTTACCCACGGCTCAGTGGAGGCGGCAAGCCACTGAAATACCACGTGCAGCAAGGCCATCTTGTTTACAGGACCTCCTGCCTGCTTTTCTCAGAGTGAAAACCCAGTTGTGCCTGTTTTCATGTTGCACCTTTTAACCCTTTCACCCCCTTTTCAGGTTGATTGAGGGTATTACAGCACTTATTTCTATATGTATGCCATTTAAATAATGTGGACTATTTTATGTGCTGCTATTTTATTATGCAACTGGAATTTAAAAGAATTGGGCCCAGAGATAGACTCAAATGCACATGAGCCTCTGAGATTTTGCTACTATTTTAAAGTATTGTGCCTAGAGATGGACTCCACCATGTGCGAGCCTCTGTGATTAGGGATGAGCGAACTCGAACTGTATAGTTCGGGTTCGTACCGAATTTTGGGGTGTCCGTGACACGGACCCGAACCCGGACATTTTCGTAAAAGTCCGGGTTCGGGTTCGGTGTTCGTCGCTTTCTTCGCGCTTTTGTGACGCTTTCTTGGCGCTTTTTGAAAGGCTGCAAAGCAGCCAATCAACAAGCGTCATACTACTTGCCCCAAGAGGCCATCACAGCCATGCCTACTATTGGCATGGCTGTGATTGGCCAGAGCACCATGTGACCCAGCCTCTATTTAAGCTGGAGTCACATAGCGCCGCCCGTCACTCTGCTCTGATTAGCGTAGGGAGAGGTTGCGGCTGCGACAGTAGGGCGAGATTAGGCAGATTAACTCCTCCAAAGGACTTGATTAACTGATCGATCTGCAGCTGTGGATCATTGAGCTGCTGATCCTCAATTGCTCACTGTTTTTAGGCTGCACAGACCGTTTGTCAGTCTCATTTTTCTGGGGTGATCGGCGGCCATTTTGTGTCTTGTGGTGCGCCAGCACAAGCTGCGACCAAGTGCATTTAACCCTCAATGGTGTGGTTGTTTTTTGGCTAAAGCCTACATCAGGGTGAAGCTGTCACACCAAGTGCATTTATCCAGCAATAGTCTGTTCATTTTTTGGCCATATACAAAATCAGGGGCAAGCTGCGCCTGTCACCAAGTGCATTTAACCCTCAATGGTGTGGTTGTTTTTTGGCTAAAGCCTACATCAGGGTGAAGCTGTCACACCAAGTGCATTTAACCAGCAATAGTCTGTTTATTTTTTGGCCATATACTACATCAGGGGCAAGCTGCGCCCGTCACCAAGTGCATTTAACCCTCAGTAGTGTGGTTGGTCAAGCTGTGACACCAAGTGCATTTAACCAGCAATAGTCTGTTCATTTTTTGGCCATATACAAAATCAGGGGCAAGCTGCGCCTGTCACCAAGTGCATTTAACCCTCAATGGTGTGGTTGTTTTTTGGCTAAAGCCTACATCAGGGTGAAGCTGTCACACCAAGTGCATTTAACCAGCAATAGTCTGTTTATTTTTTGGCCATATCCCAGTCTAATTCTGTCACTAAATCCATACCGGTCACCCAGCGCCTAAATACTAGGCCTCAAATTTATATCCAGCTAAATCTGTCCCTAGTGCTGTAGCTGGGCGAGTTATTTAGTGTCCGTTCAAGCACATTTCTTGTTCTGGGTTGAAATACAATTCCCAATTTAGCAATTTCATAATTTAGTGGTTCCTGCTATATCAGAGCTATTTGAAATCTATCCCAAAAAGGGTATATAATATTGAAGGTGCACATTGGGTCATTCAGAATAACTTCACACACACCCGCTACTGTGTATTTCCAAGTCTAATTCTGTCACTAAACCCATACCTGTCACCCAGCGCCTAAATACTAGGCCTCAAATTTAAATCCCTCTAAATCTCTCGTTACCCACCGCTGTACTGTTGTTGCTGGGCAAGATATTTAGTGTCCGTCAAAGCACATTTTTTGTTCTGGGTTGAAGTACAATTCCCAATTTAGCAATTTCATAATTTAGTGGTTTCTGCTATATCAGAGCTATTTGAAATCTATCCCTAAAAGGGTATATAATATTGAAGGTGCACATAGGGTCATTCAGAATAACTTCACACACACGCTTCTGTGCATTTCCAAGTCTAATTCTGTCACTAAATCCATACCGGTGACCCAGCGCCTAAATACTAGGCCTCAAATTTAAATCCCTCTAAATCTCTCGTTACCCACCGCTGTACTGTTGTTGCTGGGCAAGATATTTAGTGTCCGTCAAAGCACATTTTTTGTTCTGGGTTGAAGTACAATTCCCAATTTAGCAATTTCATAATTTAGTGGTTTCTGCTATATCAGAGCTATTTGAAATCTATCCCTAAAAGGGTATATAATATTGAAGGTGCACATAGGGTCATTCAGAATAACTTCACACACACGCTTCTGTGCATTTCCAAGTCTAATTCTGTCACTAAATCCATACCGGTGACCCAGCGCCTAAATACTAGGCCTCAAATTTAAATCCCTCTAAATCTCTCGTTACCCACCGCTGTACTGTTGTTGCTGGGCAAGATATTTAGTGTCCGTCAAAGCACATTTTTTGTTCTGGGTTGAAGTACAATTCCCAATTTAGCAATTTCATAATTTAGTGGTTTCTGCTATATCAGAGCTATTTGAAATCTATCCCTAAAAGGGTATATAATATTGAAGGTGCACATAGGGTCATTCAGAATAACTTCACACACACGCTTCTGTGCATTTCCAAGTCTAATTCTGTCACTAAATCCATACCGGTGACCCAGCGCCTAAATACTAGGCCTCAAATTTAAATCCCTCTAAATCTCTCGTTACCCACCGCTGTACTGTTGTTGCTGGGCAAGATATTTAGTGTCCGTCAAAGCACATTTTTTGTTCTGGGTTGAAGTACAATTCCCAATTTAGCAATTTCATAATTTAGTGGTTTCTGCTATATCAGAGCTATTTGAAATCTATCCCTAAAAGGGTATATAATATTGAAGGTGCACATAGGGTCATTCAGAATAACTTCACACACACGCTTCTGTGCATTTCCAAGTCTAATTCTGTCACTAAATCCATACCGGTGACCCAGCGCCTAAATACTAGGCCTCAAATTTAAATCCCTCTAAATCTCTCGTTACCCACCGCTGTACTGTTGTTGCTGGGCAAGATATTTAGTGTCCGTCAAAGCACATTTTTTGTTCTGGGTTGAAGTACAATTCCCAATTTAGCAATTTCATAATTTAGTGGTTTCTGCTATATCAGAGCTATTTGAAATCTATCCCTAAAAGGGTATATAATATTGAAGGTGCACATAGGGTCATTCAGAATAACTTCACACACACGCTTCTGTGCATTTCCAAGTCTAATTCTGTCACTAAATCCATACCGGTGACCCAGCGCCTAAATACTAGGCCTCAAATTTAAATCCCTCTAAATCTCTCGTTACCCACCGCTGTACTGTTGTTGCTGGGCAAGATATTTAGTGTCCGTCAAAGCACATTTTTTGTTCTGGGTTGAAGTACAATTCCCAATTTAGCAATTTCATAATTTAGTGGTTTCTGCTATATCAGAGCTATTTGAAATCTATCCCTAAAAGGGTATATAATATTGAAGGTGCACATTGGGTCATTCAGAATAACTTCACACACACCCGCTACTGTGTATTTCCAAGTCTAATTCTGTCACTAAACCCATACCTGTCACCCAGCGCCTAAATACTAGGCCTCAAATTTAAATCCCTCTAAATCTCTCGTTACCCACCGCTGTACTGTTGTTGCTGGGCAAGATATTTAGTGTCCGTCAAAGCACATTTTTTGTTCTGGGTTGAAGTACAATTCCCAATTTAGCAATTTCATAATTTAGTGGTTTCTGCTATATCAGAGCTATTTGAAATCTATCCCTAAAAGGGTATATAATATTGAAGGTGCACATTGGGTCATTCAGAATAACTTCACACACACCCGCTACTGTGTATTTCCAAGTCTAATTCTGTCACTAAACCCATACCTGTCACCCAGCGCCTAAATACTAGGCCTCAAATTTAAATCCCTCTAAATCTCTCGTTACCCACCGCTGTACTGTTGTTGCTGGGCAAGATATTTAGTGTCCGTCAAAGCACATTTTTTGTTCTGGGTTGAAGTACAATTCCCAATTTAGCAATTTCATAATTTAGTGGTTTCTGCTATATCAGAGCTATTTGAAATCTATCCCTAAAAGGGTATATAATATTGAAGGTGCACATAGGGTCATTCAGAATAACTTCACACACACGCTTCTGTGCATTTCCAAGTCTAATTCTGTCACTAAATCCATACCGGTGACCCAGCGCCTAAATACTAGGCCTCAAATTTAAATCCCTCTAAATCTCTCGTTACCCACCGCTGTACTGTTGTTGCTGGGCAAGATATTTAGTGTCCGTCAAAGCACATTTTTTGTTCTGGGTTGAAGTACAATTCCCAATTTAGCAATTTCATAATTTAGTGGTTTCTGCTATATCAGAGCTATTTGAAATCTATCCCTAAAAGGGTATATAATATTGAAGGTGCACATAGGGTCATTCAGAATAACTTCACACACACGCTTCTGTGCATTTCCAAGTCTAATTCTGTCACTAAATCCATACCGGTGACCCAGCGCCTAAATACTAGGCCTCAAATTTAAATCCCTCTAAATCTCTCGTTACCCACCGCTGTACTGTTGTTGCTGGGCAAGATATTTAGTGTCCGTCAAAGCACATTTTTTGTTCTGGGTTGAAGTACAATTCCCAATTTAGCAATTTCATAATTTAGTGGTTTCTGCTATATCAGAGCTATTTGAAATCTATCCCTAAAAGGGTATATAATATTGAAGGTGCACATTGGGTCATTCAGAATAACTTCACACACACCCGCTACTGTGTATTTCCAAGTCTAATTCTGTCACTAAACCCATACCTGTCACCCAGCGCCTAAATACTAGGCCTCAAATTTAAATCCCTCTAAATCTCTCGTTACCCACCGCTGTACTGTTGTTGCTGGGCAAGATATTTAGTGTCCGTCAAAGCACATTTTTTGTTCTGGGTTGAAGTACAATTCCCAATTTAGCAATTTCATAATTTAGTGGTTTCTGCTATATCAGAGCTATTTGAAATCTATCCCTAAAAGGGTATATAATATTGAAGGTGCACATAGGGTCATTCAGAATAACTTCACACACACGCTTCTGTGCATTTCCAAGTCTAATTCTGTCACTAAATCCATACCGGTGACCCAGCGCCTAAATACTAGGCCTCAAATTTAAATCCCTCTAAATCTCTCGTTACCCACCGCTGTACTGTTGTTGCTGGGCAAGATATTTAGTGTCCGTCAAAGCACATTTTTTGTTCTGGGTTGAAGTACAATTCCCAATTTAGCAATTTCATAATTTAGTGGTTTCTGCTATATCAGAGCTATTTGAAATCTATCCCTAAAAGGGTATATAATATTGAAGGTGCACATTGGGTCATTCAGAATAACTTCACACACACGCTTCTGTGCATTTCCAAGTCTAATTCTGTCACTAAATCCATACCGGTGACCCAGCGCCTAAATACTAGGCCTCAAATTTAAATCCCTCTAAATCTCTCGTTACCCACCGCTGTACTGTTGTTGCTGGGCAAGATATTTAGTGTCCGTCAAAGCACATTTTTTGTTCTGGGTTGAAGTACAATTCCCAATTTAGCAATTTCATAATTTAGTGGTTTCTGCTATATCAGAGCTATTTGAAATCTATCCCTAAAAGGGTATATAATATTGAAGGTGCACATTGGGTCATTCAGAATAACTTCACACACACCCGCTACTGTGTATTTCCAAGTCTAATTCTGTCACTAAACCCATACCTGTCACCCAGCGCCTAAATACTAGGCCTCAAATTTAAATCCCTCTAAATCTCTCGTTACCCACCGCTGTACTGTTGTTGCTGGGCAAGATATTTAGTGTCCGTCAAAGCACATTTTTTGTTCTGGGTTGAAGTACAATTCCCAATTTAGCAATTTCATAATTTAGTGGTTTCTGCTATATCAGAGCTATTTGAAATCTATCCCTAAAAGGGTATATAATATTGAAGGTGCACATAGGGTCATTCAGAATAACTTCACACACACGCTTCTGTGCATTTCCAAGTCTAATTCTGTCACTAAATCCATACCGGTCACCCAGCGCCTAAATACTAGGCCTCAAATTTATATCCCGCTGAATTTGAATACAATACATTGGGCCAAATAATATATTTGTTGTTGTGGTGAACCATAACAATGAGAAAAACATCTAGTAAGGGACGCGGACGTGGACATGGTCGTGGTGGTGTTAGTGGACCCTCTGGTGCTGGGAGAGGACGTGGCCGTTCTGCCACATCCACACGTCCTAGTGTACCAACTACCTCAGGTCCCAGTAGCCGCCAGAATTTACAGCGATATATGGTGGGGCCCAATGCCGTTCTAAGGATGGTAAGGCCTGAGCAGGTACAGGCATTAGTCAATTGGGTGGCCGACAGTGGATCCAGCACGTTCACATTATCTCCCACCCAGTCTTCTGCAGAAAGCGCACAGATGGCGCCTGAAAACCAACCCCATCAGTCTGTCACATCACCCCCATGCATACCAGGGAAACTGTCTCAGCCTCAAGTTATGCAGCAGTCTCTTATGCTGTTTGAAGACTCCGCTGGCAGGGTTTCCCAAGGGCATCCACCTAGCCCTTCCCCAGCGGTGAAAGACATAGAATGCACTGACGCACAACCACTTATGTTTCCTGATGATGAGGACATGGGAATACCACCTCAGCATGTCTCTGATGATGACGAAACACAGGTGCCAACTGCTGCGTCTTTCTGCAGTGTGCAGACTGAACAGGAGGTCAGGGATCAAGACTGGGTGGAAGACGATGCAGGGGACGATGAGGTCCTAGACCCCACATGGAATGAAGGTCGTGCCACTGACTTTCACAGTTCGGAGGAAGAGGCAGTGGTGAGACCGAGCCAACAGCGTAGCAAAAGAGGGAGCAGTGGGCAAAAGCAGAACACCCGCCGCCAAGAGACTCCGCCTGCTACTGACCGCCGCCATCTGGGACCGAGCACCCCAAAGGCAGCTTCAAGGAGTTCCCTGGCATGGCACTTCTTCAAACAATGTGCTGACGACAAGACCCGAGTGGTTTGCACGCTGTGCCATCAGAGCCTGAAGCGAGGCATTAACGTTCTGAACCTGAGCACAACCTGCATGACCAGGCACCTGCATGCAAAGCATGAACTGCAGTGGAGTAAACACCTTAAAACCAAGGAAGTCACTCAGGCTCCCCCTGCTACCTCTTCTGCTGCTGCCGCCTCGGCCTATTCTGCTGCTGCCGCCTCGGCCTCTTCCTCCGCCTCTGGAGGAACGTTGGCACCTGCCGCCCAGCAAACAGGGGATGTACCACCAACACCACCACCACCACCTCCGTCACCAAGCGTCTCAACCATGTCACACGCCAGCGTTCAGCTCTCCATCTCACAAACATTTGATAGAAAGCGTAAATTCCCACCTAGCCACCCTCGATCCCTGGCCCTGAATGCCAGCATTTCTAAACTACTGGCCTATGAAATGCTGTCATTTAGGCTGGTGGACACAGACAGCTTCAAACAGCTCATGTCGCTTGCTGTCCCACAGTATGTTGTTCCCAGCCGGCACTACTTCTCCAAGAGAGCCGTGCCTTCCCTGCACAACCAAGTATCCGATAAAATCAAGTGTGCACTGCGCAACGCCATCTGTGGCAAGGTCCACCTAACCACAGATACGTGGACCAGTAAGCACGGCCAGGGACGCTATATCTCCCTAACTGCACACTGGGTAAATGTAGTGGCAGCTGGGCCCCAGGCGGAGAGCTGTTTGGCGCACGTCCTTCCGCCGCCAAGGATCGCAGGGCAACATTCTTTGCCTCCTGTTGCCACCTCCTCCTTCTCGGCTTCCTCCTCCTCTTCTTCCACCTGCTCATCCAGTCAGCCACACACCTTCACCACCAACTTCAGCACAGCCCGGGGTAAACGTCAGCAGGCCATTCTGAAACTCATATGTTTGGGGGACAGGCCCCACACCGCACAGGAGTTGTGGCGGGGTATAGAACAACAGACCGACGAGTGGTTGCTGCCGGTGAGCCTCAAGCCCGGCCTGGTGGTGTGTGATAATGGGCGAAATCTCGTTGCAGCTCTGGGACTAGCCAATTTGACGCACATCCCTTGCTTGGCGCATGTGCTGAATTTGGTGGTGCAGAAGTTCATTCACAACTACCCCGACATGTCAGAGCTGCTGCATAAAGTGCGGGCCGTCTGTTCGCGCTTCCGGCGTTCACATCCTGCCGCTGCTCGCCTGTCTGCGCTACAGCGTAACTTCGGCCTTCCCGCTCACCGCCTCATATGCGACGTGCCCACCAGGTGGAACTCCACCTTGCACATGCTGGACAGACTGTGCGAGCAGCAGCAGGCCATAGTGGAGTTTCAGCTGCAGCACGCACGGGTCAGTCGCACTACAGAACAGCACCACTTCACCACCAATGACTGGGCCTCCATGCGAGACCTGTGTGCCCTGTTGCGCTGTTTCGAGTACTCCACCAACATGGCCAGTGGCGATGACACCGTTATCAGCGTTACAATACCACTTCTATGTCTCCTTGAGAAAACACTTAGGGCGATGATGGAACAGGAGGTGGCCCAGGAGGAGGAGGAGGAGGATGAGGAAGAGGGGTCATTTTTAGCACTTTCAGGCCAGTCTCTTCGAAGTGACTCAGAGGGAGGTTTTTTGCAACAGCAGAGGCCAGGTACAAATGTGGCCAGCCAGGGCCCACTACTGGAGGACGAGGAGGACGAGGATGAGGAGGAGGTGGAGGAGGATGAGGATGAAGCATGGTCACAGCGGGGTGGCACCCAACGCAGCTCGGGTCCATCACTGGTGCGTGGCTGGGGGGAAAGGCAGGACGATGACGATACGCCTCCCACAGAGGACAGCTTGTCCTTACCCCTGGGCAGCCTGGCACACATGAGCGACTACATGCTGCAGTGCCTGCGTAACGACAGCAGAGTTGCCCACATTTTAACCTGTGCGGACTACTGGGTTGCCACCCTGCTGGATCCACGCTACAAAGACAATGTGCCCACCTTACTTCCTGCACTGGAGCGTGATAGGAAGATGCGCGAGTACAAGCGCACGTTGGTAGACGCGCTACTGAGAGCATTCCCAAATGTCACAGGGGAACAAGTGGAAGCCCAAGGCCAAGGCAGAGGAGGAGCAAGAGGTCGCCAAGGCAGCTGTGTCACGGCCAGCTCCTCTGAGGGCAGGGTTAGCATGGCAGAGATGTGGAAAACTTTTGTCAACACGCCACAGCTAACTGCACCACCACCTGATACGCAACGTGTTAGCAGGAGGCAACATTTCACTAACATGGTGGAACAGTACGTGTGCACACCCCTCCACGTACTGACTGATGGTTCGGCCCCATTCAACTTCTGGGTCTCTAAATTGTCCACGTGGCCAGAGCTAGCCTTTTATGCCTTGGAGGTGCTGGCCTGCCCGGCAGCCAGCGTTTTGTCTGAACGTGTATTCAGCACGGCAGGGGGCGTCATTACAGACAAACGCAGCCGCCTGTCTACAGCCAATGTGGACAAGCTGACGTTCATAAAAATGAACCAGGCATGGATCCCACAGGACCTGTCCGTCCCTTGTCCAGATTAGACATTAACTACCTCCCCATAACCATATATTATTGGACTCCAGGGCACTTCCTCATTCAATCCTATTTTTATTTTCATTTTACCATTATATTGCGATGCTACCCAAAGTTGAATGAACCTCTCCTCTGCCTGTGTGCTAGGCCTAAATATATGCCAATGGACTGTTGCAGTGGTGGCTGACGTGAAGCCTCATTCTCTGCTATGACATGCAGACTAATTCTCTGCTGACATGAAGCCAGATTGTCTGTTACGGGACCTCTCTCCTCTGCCTGGGTTCTGGGCCTAAATTTATGAAAATTGACTCTTACAGTGGTGGGCTGACGTGAAGCCTGATTCTCTGCTATGATATGAAGACTGATTCTCTGCTGACATGAAGCCAGATTGTCTGTTACGGGACCTTTCTCCTCTGCCTGGGTTCTGGGCCTAAATTTATGAAAATTGACTCTTACAGTGGTGGGTGACGTGAAGCCTGATTCTCTGCTATGATATGAAGACTGATTCTCTGCTGACATGAAGCCAGATTGTCTGTTACGGGACCTTTCTCCTCTGCCTGGGTTCTGGGCCTAAATTTATGAAAATTGACTCTTACAGTGGTGGGTGACGTGAAGCCTGATTCTCTGCTATGATATGAAGACTGATTCTCTGCTGACATGAAGCCAGATTGTCTGTTACGGGACCTTTCTCCTCTGCCTGGGTTCTGGGCCTAAATTTATGAAAATTGACTCTTACAGTGGTGGGTGACGTGAAGCCTGATTCTCTGCTATGATATGAAGACTGATTCTCTGCTGACATGAAGCCAGATTGTCTGTTACGGGACCTTTCTCCTCTGCCTGGGTTCTGGGCCTAAATTTATGAAAATTGACTCTTACAGTGGTGGGTGACGTGAAGCCTGATTCTCTGCTATGATATGAAGACTGATTCTCTGCTGACATGAAGCCAGATTGTCTGTTACGGGACCTTTCTCCTCTGCCTGGGTTCTGGGCCTAAATTTATGAAAATTGACTCTTACAGTGGTGGGTGACGTGAAGCCTGATTCTCTGCTATGATATGAAGACTGATTCTCTGCTGACATGAAGCCAGATTGTCTGTTACGGGACCTTTCTCCTCTGCCTGGGTTCTGGGCCTAAATTTATGAAAATTGACTCTTACAGTGGTGGGTGACGTGAAGCCTGATTCTCTGCTATGATATGAAGACTGATTCTCTGCTGACATGAAGCCAGATTGTCTGTTACGGGACCTTTCTCCTCTGCCTGGGTTCTGGGCCTAAATTTATGAAAATTGACTCTTACAGTGGTGGGTGACGTGAAGCCTGATTCTCTGCTATGATATGAAGACTGATTCTCTGCTGACATGAAGACAGATTCTCTGTTACGGGACCTCTCTCCTCTGCCTGTGTGTGTGCTGGGCCTAAATATATGCCAATGGACTGTTGCAGTGGTGGCTGACGTGAAGCCTCATTCTCTGCTATGACATGCAGACTAATTCTCTGCTGACATGAAGACAGATTCTCTGTTACGGGACCTCTCTCCTCTGCCTGTGTGTGTGCTGGGCCTAAATATATGCCAATGGACTGTTGCAGTGGTGGCTGACGTGAAGCCTCATTCTCTGCTATGACATGCAGACTAATTCTCTGCTGACATGAAGCCAGATTGTCTGTTACGGGACCTCTCTCCTCTGCCTGGGTGCTTGGCCTAAACTTATGAAAATGGACTGTTGCAGTGGTGGGTGACGTGAAGCCTGATTCTCTGCTATGACATGCAGACTGATTCTCTACTGACATGAAGCCAGATTGTCTGTTACGGGACCTCTCTCCTCTGCCTGTGTGCTGGGCCTAAATATATGCCAATGGACTGTTGCAGTGGTGGCTGACGTGAAGCCTCATTCTCTGCTATGACATGCAGACTAATTCTCTGCTGACATGAAGACAGATTCTCTGTTACGGGACCTCTCTCCTCTGCCTGGGTGCCGGGGCCTAAATATCTGAGAATGGACTGTTCCAGTGGTGGGTGACGGGAAGCCAGATTCTCTGCTATGGAACCTCTCTCCAATTGATTTTGGTTAATTTTTATTTATTTAATTTTTATTTTAATTCATTTCCCTATCCACATTTGTTTGCAGGGGATTTACCTACATGTTGCTGCCTTTTGCAGCCCTCTAGCTCTTTCCTGGGCTGTTTTACAGCCTTTTTAGTGCCGAAAAGTTCGGGTCCCCATTGACTTCAATGGGGTTCGGGTTCGGGACGAAGTTCGGATCGGGTTCGGATCCCGAACCCGAACATTTCCGGGATGTTCGGCCGAACTTCTCGAACCCGAACATCCAGGTGTTCGCTCAACTCTATCTGTGATCCTTGTACTGCTGCCCTTACTTAGCTTTCTCTGGTACTGAATAATTTTACAAGAAAAGAACCTGGGTACGGACTCATTTTATATGCCTTGAGCCTCCAAGAATTGTTATTTAATGTTTTACATTTTCCATGGACTACAACTGTTCTATCATGGACAATTTGCACTAAAAAGTATTATTATGGACTATCCTGGTATTTACTGTTACGCTGTGCCAGGTCAGCGCCCCTGTTCCCATTGTGTTATCCTGAGAGAAGAGAACGACGCCCCTTTTCACCATTACTTGCTCTTAATCCAGTGGAACTGCCTGATGTATACATGTAATGTATCTTTGCAAACGTAGATGTGTTTTCCTGCTTTGCTTTATTTTCCCTATTACAGGTGCAGTATCCAGCTGTGCAGGGACCCTCCATGTTGCGCCGAGGACGGGCAACGTTATAGCGTGGGGGTATGTAGTGTCCCACTAGGTAGGGGTGGGCACTACACAAGGGTCAATTGGTGTGCGCGTTACTCCTACTCACAAGGAACAGAAATGTCATATTTAATTCTGCATTTAATGTATGTTCTAATGTATTTTTACATGCAATGTACCCCTGTATGATGCAACAGCAGGCCTAGTTGGGTGTAGTTAGACATCCCAGACACTAGAGGGAGATAGGGAGCCCCTAGTATAAATGTCCAGGCCCAGACAGGGAGTGTGAGTGCAGAGTTAGGAGTCTGAGAAGACAGAGGTTAAAAAGCCTGCTCCTGACATGCAGCTGGATAGCCCTGGCTGCTAGTGATGTCCAGGAGGCTAGTGAGAAGCTCCAGCCTGCCTGAGAACAAGAGAGCCTAAGTTAGCTCTGAAGATACCCCAGTTGCAGGATCCAACCTCCTGGGAGAAAACCACAGTTATCCACCTTATAGGGGAAGGCGATGCAGGGTAAGCTAAGTAACCCTGATGGGCAGAGGACATTAGAAAGTGTAGCAAGAATCTAATACCTGAGGAAGAAAGTAACCAAGGATTTAAGCCACCCTTTTAGGCATCCGGGCCTTGGGCGATATAAAGCCAGAGCAGGAGTTCTAGAAAGGACACTGTACATTGATTCTGAGGAAAGGTACAACCTGCTGCTGAGTGCTTGTGAAGTTTACCCTCTGCGTATCTTGCATGACTATTACCTGCCATTTTGTGAATAAGCCTACTTGTGGAACTGTGTTTGAAAGACTGTACTCCTACCTGCTGTACAAAGTTGGATTGTTCAGTAAAGTTACGTTTGGTTCACTGCATACTTGTGTACCTCCATCATTCCAACCACCAACCGGCGTGCCACCGTCCAAAGGCACTGGCGTCACGAATACCACAGGGACCTTGCCCCAGGCACACAAAATACCTGTAACATCAAGGGCAACTCATCCACCATCAGGCCTGGTCCCTATCTACAGAGCGTGCCCCAGAGGAACCATGTCTACCTCTCCTTCACTGCCACGCGCCTGCCCAGGGTTCTTCAAATATAGTGAGTACCCTCGATTGCCCATAACTGTGACCTCACTTCGTCTTACCCTGCAGGTCTGGCATGTTGCAGAAACACGCAACACTATGTGTGGAGAAAAAGAGGCACAGCACACCAACATCAAAACTCTTATCCCAACTGTGAAGTATGGTAGTGGGGGCATCATGGTTTGGGGCTGCTTTGCTGTGTCAGGGCCTGGACGGATTGCTATCCTCGAAGGAAAAATGAATTCCCAAGTTCATCAAGACATTTTGCAGGAGAACTTAAGGCCATCTGTCCATCAGCTGAAGCTCAACAGAAGATGGGTGTTACAACGACCCAAAGCATAGAAGTAAATAAACAACAGAATGGCTTAAACAGAAGAAAATCCGCCTTCTGGAGTGGCCCAGTCAGAGTCCTAACCTCAACCCGATTGAGATGCTGTGGCATGACCTCGAGAAAGCTATTCACACCAGACATCCCAAGAATATTGCTGAACTGAAACAGTTCTGTAAAGAGGAATGGTCAAGAATTACTCCTGACTGTTGTGCACGTCTGATCTGCAACTACAGGAAACGTCCGTTTGACAAAACTGAGCCAAACGGATCCGTCCTGACACACAATGTAAGTCAATGGGGACGGATCCGTTTTCTCTGACACAATCTGGCACAATAGAAAACTGATCTGTCTCCCATTGACTTTCAATGGAGTTCATGACAGATATGTCTTGGCTATGTTACAAATAATACAAATAATCCGTCCATGACGGATGCATGCGGTTGTATTATTATAACAGATCCATTTTTGCAGATCCATGACTGATCCGCCCAAAACGCGAGTGTGGAAGTAGCCTAACTTGTAGAGTGGAAGTGGGGGTTGAACATCTGCAGATTTTTGGGGACGGAATAGTGTTACGAGAGGTTCCTCATGTTGTTTTGTAGTCAGATCCTAGAAGAGTAAATATCTAAATAAAAAAGAAACAGTTTACAAAAACACAAGGAGAATATTGAAGGAAGCAGCAAAACTTACCGGACCTGGTGGAGCTCTGCTAATCTCAATGGGAATGTCAGATTGTTTGGATGGTGAAAACCATCTGTAGATAGTAAATGGGCCCCAAGGGGTAGATGGTAAGTGGGCTCCAAGGAATAGATTGTAAATGGGCCACATGCTGCAGATGGTAAATGGCCCCAAGCCGCAGATGGTAAATAGCCCCAGGCGGCAGATGGTAAGTGGGAACCAAGCAGCAGATGGTAATTAAGTGGCCATGGGGCAGATTCTAGTGTTGGGCGAGCATGCTCGGCCGAACACTAATTTTACTTGAGCATCGCGATGCTCGGCATATCGTGGTGTCCAAGCGCGATGCTCGAGTCTCCTCCCTGCACGTTTGTTGACTGCTATGCAGCCAATAAACGTGCAGGTAAGTACTGACATTCACTGTAATGCCGTAACCATGTTGGCCTCTGGTATTACAATGATTGGCTGGCCAGAACGCGTCATCGAGTTCTATATAGCACCCGATGATACGTGTTCGGCTCAGTCTTAGTCAAGGAGAGCTGTGCTGAAGAAGGGACAGATAGTGTAGGGAGTGAAATACTAATATTTTTATTGAAAAAACTTGTTAGAGACCCAAAAGTCCTTTTAAGGATTATAGTTGTATCTGTCAGCAATATATACATTTTTAGCGCAACCTGCGCTAAATAGCTTGCAATTGTCTGGCCGCTATAGACAGCGACATTATCTTCGCTACATCTCCTGTCTAACGTGTGCGCAGCCTAAAAATATCTGTGACATCTAGTGCACTTTTTCCGTAGATGGTATCGGCTGCGGACAGTTACATTACCTGCGCTACATCTCCTGTATAACGTTTGCGCATCCTAAATATCTGTGACATGAATTCAGTATAATTTTTTATTAGCCGCTGGTGACAGCGACATTACTTGCGCTATACCTCCTGTATAACGTTTGTGCAACCTAAATATCAGTGACATTCATTCAGTGTAATTTTTTATTAGGCGGTGGTGACAGCGACATTACTTGCGCTATACCGCCTGTATAACGTTTGCGCATCCTAAAATGATATGTGACATTTAGTGTAATTTTTTTATAGACGCTGCGGACAGCGACATTATCTGTGCTACATCTCCTGTTTAACCTGTGGGCGTCCTTAAAATATCTGTGACATTCTGTGTACTTTATTTGCGCATACACTTACAAAACCTGTGCTGCTGTACGTGACATACTTGCAAGCATATATACCATTTAAGTGGCCGTGCTGCTCTGTGCTGCACGCAGAGGCTGTGGCCCTGGGCGCGGTGAAACTGTGCCTGCTGCCAGAGTACAAGAAACACACTCATCCACCATACCTAGCTTCATGTCCCAGTTTGCAGGGCAGCACAGGACACCACTCCCGAAGTCAGACCAGTGCGACCAGGTGGTCGGTTGGATTGCAGCAGATAATGCTTCCAGTCATTTAAGCACCACTTCCACAAAGTCCAGTCTCAGTAGCCAAGAGTCTGGTCAACAGAATCCTCACCCTGATCCTCCTTCCTCCCACCTTGGAGAGTCTTGGCAAACAAATGATCCCACACTCGGATATTCCGAGGAGCTCTTTCCATGGCCATTCCTTGATTTGGGCCTCTCGACAAGCACGCTTGAAGAGGGACATGAGGAGATATTGTGCCCTGAATCGCAAACTCTTGAGCATCCACAGTCAAAAGAAGATGACGGTGGGGAACGGCAATTAGTTTTTCACGAGGTGGATGATGATAATGAGACACAGTTGCCAATAAGTCAGCCACAATTAGTGTCTCAAGAGGTTGATGATGAGGATGAGACACAGTTGTCAATAACTGAGGTTGTTGTTAGGTCAACAAGTCAGGAGGACAACCAGAGTGAGGAAGTGGAAGAGGATGTGGTAGACGATGAAGTCACTGACCCAACATGGGAAGGTGGCAACTCAAGCGAGGACAGCAGTAC
This sequence comes from Bufo gargarizans, assembly GCF_014858855.1. Taxonomy (NCBI): domain Eukaryota; kingdom Metazoa; phylum Chordata; class Amphibia; order Anura; family Bufonidae; genus Bufo; species Bufo gargarizans. The sequence continues at coordinate 147,241,779 of NC_058086.1, forward strand.
AGAGAAGAAGGGTTCCGCAGCACCGCAACAGGCTGGAAGAGGCAGTGGGGGCAAAAGGGAGAAGGCGGGCCACACCAAACAGGCCTGCAACTATTCCCCGGAGCACCCCCTTGTGGTTATCTCTCTTGCCAAGGGGTAGGAGTTTCGCAGTCTGGCGCTTTTTTGAGTAAAGTGTGGACGATAAAAGAATTGTCATTTCCAACCTGTGCCATGCCAAAATGAGCAGGGGCATGAACACTAGCAACCTCACTGCCACAAGCATGATCCGCCACATGGCATCAAAGCACCCTAATAGGTGTGCCGAACTCCTGGGTCCACAATCAGCGTCTATGGGTCACACCACTGCCTCCTCTTCCCCTGTGTTACATGCTGGCCAATCCCCTATCCAAGCCGCAGGCCTGGATGCCTTCCACCATGCACCTGGTCCTTTGCAAGCACCATCATCTAGCACATCCACTTCTGTGTCCCAGCGCAGCGTACAGATGTCTATACCCCAGAAGAACTTCTTATCTTTCATTCCTGTGGTGGAGAGGATGAGCAAAATGATGCAATACCAGTATGTAGTTCCTTAGCCAATCAAGAAGGGGAGATGAGGGGAACACAGAGCAGTTCCAACAGAGGCAGGACAACACTCTCTAAGGCCTGGGACAGTGTTATGACACCCCCGCCAGCACCCACACCCTGATGCGCAGCCTAGTGTCACAAGAAGGGAATGGCCTGTATTGCTACTGACTTCTCTACTCCATCAGAGGAAAGCAGCTGAACATAAAGGCACTCTAAATGTGGCTTTTATGGTGTATTGAATACACTGTATTCCCATGCACCCTTTCCACCACTAAAAAGGTATATGGTTCAATCTCCCTTTTCTCGTCCTCCTCCTCCATCATATCAACATGCTTATTAGGCTGCCCTCGCTCCTAATGTTTTAGATGGTCAGCTCAGCAGCAGGCCCTCACCCATAATGTTTTAGAGGGTCGACAGGAGGCCCTTGCCCATAATGTTTTTGAGGGTCACCAGCAAGCCCTCGCCCATAATGTTTTAGAGCATCACAAGCAGGCCCTTGTTCTTAATGTTTTAGAGGGTCACCAGAAGGCCCTCGCCCCTAATGTTTTATAGGGTTAGCTCAGCAGCAGGCACTCGCCCCTAATGTTTTAGAGGGTCAGCTCAGCAGCATACCCTCACCCCTAATGTTTTAGATGGTCAGGTCAGCAGCAGGCACTCGCCCCTAATGTTTTAGATGGTCAGATCAGCAGGCCCTTGCTCTAATAGTTTTTGAGGGTCACCAGCAATGATAATTTTTCAACGGTGTGTATGATGCCCTTCTTTATGTGTAATAAATGTTGCATTGTAGTGCCGGTTCCTTGTAATTTTTGGCAACCCTTTCATATTGTGCATAGGCTTTATGAGTCTAGGAGTCCCACTACCTGAACAATTGTACCACAATGTGAATGAGGCCCTCCTTTATGTGATATACAGGTTGTATCGGAGTGCCTCTTCCTTGTAATTTTTGGCAGCACTTGCACTTTATATACAAGTAAACAGGGGCGTAGCTATAGGGGGTGCAGAAGTAGCAGTCGCTACCGGGCCCAGGAGCCCGAGGGGCCCAAAGACCCTTGTGGTGCATAAGAAGACACCGGTATTATAGAAAGTCCATGCAGGTCAAGTTACACCTCTGGCTCAAGGGAAGGGGGTTAAATCAAGAATTTGGCATGGGGGCAGGGGTGCCGTTTCAATTTTAGCCTCGTGCAGCATGAAGGCTATGCGCTTCCTGCCCTTGGCCACAAAGCACTGAGGGAAGGGGGGCCCCAAGCTGAACTCTTGCACCAGGGCCCATGAGCCATTAGCTACGCCCCTGCAAGTAAATATACAGAAAAGAATGTTTCCTAACAAATTTTCCTCTAAAATCGATTTTATCTTTGGTTTTGTGCATATTATTATCAGTCTGCAAAAGTACTACTCGGACAACATCGTTCCCAGCAGCGATCTGGGAGTCCAAGATGCATCCAGACATCCTCCCCATGCTGTTCCCGAACCATTTCAGTGGTGTTTCTATCAATTTCTGACCTTTTCTTGTGAACCAGTCACCCTGCCCTCTTTAGAGCAGGGGGTGCCTGGTTTAATGCTCGGGTTCTCCCATTGACTTCTATTGTAGTCGGGTGCTCGGCAGAGCACCCGAGCATCCCAAAGTGTTCTACTCGAGCACCCGAGCACTTTGGTGCTTGACCAACACTAGCAGATATTATTTAGAGGGCCTAGCGGCAGATGTTATAGACGGCAGTAGATGGTACAAAATAGCCGCTTTCTCTTCCGGGGATTGGCGACTCTGATGTTGCTGGTGGACCCTGGAAGGGACCCCGCTGCTATTGTCCCTCATTGTGATTGTCAAAAGTTGGGAGGTATGATCTAAGACCGAAGTGCCCAGAGATCTGATTTAATGTTTGTGTGTGTCGTTAAAAGATATCAACACTATCCACTATAACAGTGACCTCCACAGCCCCCTACCCTTTAACACTGACGCCCCCACAGTGCCCCATCCCTTAAAATTCGACCTCCACAGCAGCCCATCCCCTCAACTTTGACCTTTACAGAAGCCTTCCCCTTTAACAGTGACTTTCACAGCATACCACCCTCTTGACAGTGACGTCCACAGGGGCCTGCCCCCTTAACAGTGGCCTTTACTGGACCGGGGGCGTGTCCTTTATAACAGCTCACTCTAAGACAGCACCACTGTACTATCTGAGTGTGAGCTGCAGGGAGAAAGTCACCCTCCCTCCCACCTCTGCAGCTGACAGAAGTTGATTTTTACCTTCATTTTTTCAATCCCTGTCGGCTGAGGAGTGGAGGGGGCGTGGCCTAACCAGATCGAGGCATGGCTTAGCGGGACCTATAAGTTGATTAACTTCATTTTTTCAATCTCAGTTGGCTGAGGAGTGGGAGAGAGCATGGCCTAAACAGATCGTGGACGTGTCCTTTTGAACAGCTCACTCTAAGACAGCAGCACTGTCTGCTGTGTGAGCTGCAGGGAGAAAGTCACCCTCCCTCCCACCCCTGCAGCTGACAGAAGTTGATTTTTACATTAATTTTTTCAATCAGTAGTGGGAGGGGTATGGCCTAAACAGATCAGGGGTGTGGCTTAGTGGGACCTGGGGTGGTGTTTTAAGTCTTTTGAGGGTGGACACATTGTGGCAGGAGTATATCTGGGCTCCTTCCTGCAAGAGTGACGCCCCTCTGGGCACCTTACTGGCTCGTTTGCATACCAAATAAACTGGATTTTCAGAGGATAAAAACATATATTGCTGGAACAAAGGCACATCTGGAAGTAAGGTACTAAGTGCTATTAGGCCATGGCTTTACTTCATTAGCAATTATCCTGGTGAAAGATTTCCTTTAAAGTACTCCTACAGCAGTGAAGATAAATGGCTGGGTTGTTATAGAAACCTGGAGTACAACTGTGTATGCAGAGACTGGAGGACCTCTGAGCTTCTATTGGCTGATAAGGGTCATGTGACCGTGTGTAAGGCAGGTTTCTATAGGCTAATGCATTTTTGGGGAATATCTCAGGAATGGTATGTCCTAGAGAGCTAAGACCCGTTCTAAAACCTTCCCGGACACCTAATGTACCTGTGTGCCAAATTTTGTGACTGTAAATGCGACAATGCGGATTCCTTTAGCGGACATACATACATACACACATACACTCAGCTTTATATATTAGATATTTCCACCCGTCAACTCAAATCATGCCTGCCTGTATTTTGTCCTAGTTTCAGTGGCTAAATTGCCCATAACAAGCAACCAGATTACTTCTTTTATTTTATTACATGAAAAAAATTGAGCTGCAGTTTAATTGTTTTTTATGAACAGCACCTCCATTTTTTGCCTATGTTCTCAGTAAGACTGTGGTCAGACTAACTAATAAATAATACCTTGCCCTAAGACCTTACTGAGATTTTGGATAATATTTAATCCGTTCCTTGCAATCAGTCTTTGTGACACTGAACTGTTGTGATACGCAGGTAACAGAGGTGCCGCACAACATGCAGTACATTACAGCAGTGAGTGATAGTCTTGGCTCTCAGTTTAAGTCTTTGCTCCACATTTTAACATGAGGGACAAACACATCTGCTCATTTTAGCAGCCAGGGGGTAGAAGTGAATAGTGAGACCCGGTGACATCATTGGAAAGGAGTAGAATTTACATATGAAATATTATTCTAAGCAGCAAGACTGATCCGCAGGAGATTCTTATGCTGCCAAGTATAAGCCTAGCTTGGCACCCAGACTAATGTCACACGCTAAAGCAGCTCTGCACTTTGTGAACGGCATGCCGAGAGCCTCAGCGCAGCAAAGGGAAGGTGCTCAGTCATGTACGACTTCATTGTCTTATATTTCATCCAAAATTATTGCCTTATTGATTCATATAAAAATCAGAACAGATGTCTACATACTGTACAATATTCCGGGTTTGTTTTGGATTGGTCGCAATTCTTAGGATGAGGTTTTGACATTGGGTAATTATTTCACCAAAATGCCCATGTAGTAATTTTCTCCTCAAATCATTGTAACCTGTGAAGGGCTGAATGCTACCTAGATTTATTTCCATGGAATTCTATGGATCTAACAGGCCTGCTAAAGATGTGGACCTACAAGGTCACTAGAATATATGATTATGGCTAACCCTGGTAGTAGAGTCTATGGGACCCTTAAAGGGTTGTCCAGGAATAATTACTTTTTATCTAATGCCTACAGCCTGCCTCCTGAAACAGGAAAATCATACTTGCCTGCTCCCCACCTCTCCTTCCAGTCCCCGAAGTTTTTACATCCGGCGCTGCATGGGAATGGTCATATGATCTGTTGCAGCCAATAACTGGCTTCAGCAGTGATATGGCCACAAGCGGCACATTACCTCTGAAGACAGACATGGAGCCAGCGTGGACCAAAGTAAAGGGGAGCAGGTAAGTATGAATTTTCTAATTTAGAAGGCAGGTTGAGGGCATTAGATAAAAAGTAATTATTCCTAGAAACCCCCTTTAACTCCTGATGGGGTATGGACTTTCCCATAGGGATCTCTAGATTGCCACTCCTGGAGTAGAGACTGTCAGTGATGGACAAACATCGGCCAAGACGATTCACGAACGCGATCAAATGTTCGTTAACCGCAAGTTTGTGGCGGGCCCCATTCACTTTAATAGCAAGCGAACCTGAAAAAACCTTCAGGTCATATTTGCAGCCACCCAATACTTACTAGAAGTGCACAAATCGTCCCACAACACCGACAGTGACATACCAGAGGGGGATCAATGGCAAAAATTGTCAGACCACAAAAATATGTATTTTATTTAGGGGCCATTTTTATGCATCTTAAAGGGAAACTGTCAAAAATGTGCCCTGCTGGAGCCTAGAATTTTTTTATTTTAGACCACGGGAGTACAGGCCCCAAACATTAGGCATTCACGGACAGAAAACATCAAGTGATTATGTGGCTGGAGATATATTAGACGGTCGATGGATATTCATTTTACTGCAGGCCAGTGGACTACAGGCCCCAAAAATTATTCATTCACCGTACAGAAAAGAACAATTCATAATGTGGCTGAAGGTACATTAGGTGGCCACTGTATACCAATTTTGCTGTTGGCCAGTTAGATTACAGGCCCCAAAAATTATTAATTCACTGTACAGAAAAGAACAATTGATAATGTGGCTGAAGGGATATTAGAAGTCAATGTATATAAATTTTACTGTAGGCCAGTGGACTGCAGGCTCAAAAAATTATTCATTACCAGGACAGAAAACATCAAGTGATTATGTGGCTGGAGGTATATTAGATGTGTAGTGTCCCAAGGGTTAATATGACCATTGTAAGGGATATGATGTTTTATGTGTATTTCCCTGTGTTATCTGTATATCAGGCCTGTTACGGTGTAGTTCCTCCTCCTAGACGCTAGAGGGAGCTAGGGAACCCCTAATATATATAGTTAGGCCCAGACAGGAAGGAGTAGTGTAGTCCAGGAGGCTAGTAAGTGCAGTCTAGCCTGCCTGAAGTTCTTGAGCCAGAGTTAGCTCAGAAGATTTGCCCCAGGAAAAGGGTTTGCCTCCTTAGAGAAACCAAGTTCCCACCAAGCAGAGCAGAGTCATTATTCCAGCTAGACAAGTAAGCAGAAGGGCAGAAGGATTTACCCAAAGCAAGGATAAATACCTGAGGAAGTTTGCTACCAAGGATAAAGCCAGTATTAGGGCATACGGGCCTTGGGATTGAGACAGCCAGGAGTTCTAAAGGAATAGTGCACAGGATTTCTGAGGAAGAGTGCAGCCTGGTCTGTAAGTGTTGTTTTACCCTCTAAGTATCTTGCAAAGTACATTGTACCTGCCATATATTTAAAACCTGCTTATTACTACTGCTGTACCTGGAACTTTACAAAAGATTGTATAAAGTTAACCGATTCCAGTAAAATAATTTTTGGTTCACCACAACAACGTGTTCCTTACTTATTACTACTCTAAATCGGTGTGCCACCGTTACACGCACTGGCGTCACGAATCCTAAAGGGACCTTGCCCCGGGCACATTAAACACCTGCAACATCCAGGGCACCTCATCTACCATCAGGCCTGGTCCCTATACACCGAGAGTGCCTCGGAGGTCTCCTGTGCCAGCCTCTCCATCACTGCTGTACGCCTGCCCAGGGTCTCCCATAAACTGTGAGTAACCAAGAGCAACCCTTGTTTGCCTATTAACCGTGACCTCACTATCGCAATACCCTGCAGGTCTGCATACTTCAGATGGTCATTGGATATCAATTTTTTCTTCAGACCAGTGTAGTACCAAAAATTATTCACTCACCGTACAGAAAAGAACAATTGATTATGCGGCTGGAGGTATATTAGACAGTCGTTGGATATCAATTTTACTGCAGGCAAGTACAAATACATGTCAAATACATATATTTAAAAGAACTAAAAATATAAAATTGAATTAAAGCATGGCTAACGAAATCCCTCCTCTTGAATAATCCCCAAATGATAATAGTTGAAATTCGATAACACGTAGTCGTCACAGGTGTTGAATTCCTCCGAGGCCCCAACAATTAGGCATTCACAATACAGAAAACATCAAGTGATTATGTGACTGGAGGTATATTAGACGGTCATTGGATATCAATTTTACTGCAGGCCAGTGGAGTACAGGCCCCAAACATTAGGCATTGACCGGACAGAAAACATCAAGTGATTATGTGGCTGGAGGTATATTAGACGGTTACTGGATATCAATTTTACTTCAGGCCAGTGGAGTACAGGCCCCAAAAATTATTCATTCACCATACAGAAAAGAACAAGTGAATATGTGGCTGGAGGTATATTAGACGGTCATTAAATCTCAATTTTACTGCAGGCCATTGGAGTACAGTCCCCAAACATTAGGTATTCACCGTATTGAAAACATCAAGTGATTATGTGGCTAGAGCAGTACAAATACATGTCAAATACATATGTTTAAAATAACTAAAAATATAAAATTGGATTAAAAACATGGCTAACAAATTCCCCCCTCTTAAAAACAAACAAAATTATAATAATAATAGTTGAAAATCAATAACACCTGGTCATCACAGGTGTTGAATTCCTCCGTGGCCCCAAATATTAGGCATTCACCTGACAGCAAAGGCCTTTTATGCCACTGCATTTACATAAGACAGGGACTATTCTTTCTTCTGTGTGGTGGCAGATATGTGTGGGCTGGCATGAGGAAATTCAATTAAACGTGGTCGTCACAGGTGTTGAATTCCTCCGAGATCCATGCCTCATTCATTTTTAGAAATGTGAGGTAGTCCACACTGTCGTGAGCTAGGAAAGTGCGCTTATCGGTCACGATCCCCCCTGCTGCGCTGAACGTCCTTTCGGACAGGATACTCGATGAGGGGCAAGGCAAGAGTTCCATGGCAAATTGTTCCAGCCCTGGCCACAGGTCAAGCCTGCACACCCAGTAGTCAAGGGGTTCCTCGCTTCTTGGGGCGTCCACATCGGCCGTTAACCCGATGTAGTCGGACACCTGTCGGTCTAGGCATTCCCTGAGGCTGGATCGGGAGGACGGCTGTCGATGGGTTGACTGGTTGACTGATCTCATATCCGAAGTGACCAACACATCTTCTTGCATGTGCTGTAGGATTAGTACCCACAACTGTTTTTCTGTGGGTGGAAATTCCTCTGCCAGCGCCAGCAACAACAGAATTTAGCCTCTCTCGAAGGAAGGCCTGGAAATGCTGCATTCTGACAGACTTTGTGATGTTGGTAACATGTCTACCATTTTGTGTTTTTACCGGGGGTCTAAGTACGTTGCCACCCAGTACTGGTCCTTGCCCCTTTTGATTTTTATACTGGGGTCCCTCTTCAAGCACTGTTTGCTAGACCACGTGTCTGTGGTCAGATGTATCTTGGCACCGACACTGTGTGCCAGAGATACATTTACTTGCGGCTGAACATAGCTATATAGCTCTGGGATGCCCTTCTGGGAGAAATATCTCCTTCCGGGGACCTTCAATTGCGGTGTGCCAATGGACACAAATTTTCTAAAGGCCACCGAGTCCACCAGTTTATATGGCAGTAGTTGGCAGGTTAGCAGTTCCGACAAGACGGCGGTCAGCCGTCGGGCAAGAGGGTTATCCGGCATCATCAACTTTTTACGTTCGAACATTTGGGCCACGGAAGCCTGCCTTTTGCCAGTTGAACGTGACAACAGCACGGTGGGAGGTAAAGTGGAGGACAAATGGGAGGAGAAGAGGCAGGACGTGGAGCACCAGGAGTGTTGCTCCCACTGGGCTCGGTGATGGGAGGCCAGGTGCCTTCTTAAGGCTGTCGTCCCTAGGTGAGTGTCGTGCTTACTGCGACTTATACGTTGACAGCACAGGCTGCAGATGGCAACACTGCCGAGCCAGGTACAGGTGTCCTGGGAGTGCCAGAAGTGACCGTGCATGGTGGATTGCTCACTCCATATACATTTGCAGATTTCCTGTCCACTGTGAGATCTGCCTGCTTCTCCTCCTTCTCTCTATCTGCTGCTCCGTCTCTTCCTCTGAACTCCCCTCCTCTTCCTCTCTTGCGGGCACCCATGTGACGTCCATCAACACGTCATCATCGTCACCTTCACCACCACTGACATTAGAAATTTCGAAGTAGGCAGCAACAGCGGGGACCACCCTCCTTGGGCTGATCTGGGTACTATTGTCAGACCGGTGGATGGCGTCCGTTGCTACCTCCTCTTCCTCATCCGATGCCAAGAATGGCTGGGAATAGGTCTGGGAATGGATGGGAAAATAATTCCTCTAACTCAGCCAACTCTGGTGCATCCTTTGATGTAATCGCATGCACCTTCTCCAACTTCCCATTAGGATTTGGTCTGGTGCACCTGCCCGACCCCTACCACCCCTGCGGAATGGCCTGCCTCTTCCTCTGCCTGTAATTTTCAAAATTACCCTGTGACAAAGTCCCTATAGAAGAGCAGTATTTGTGGAAGCAGGTATATCGCAGGCCTCAATCAACATTTTGTGGAAGCCGGTATATCAATCCCATCTATCAGTTTTTTGTGAAAACTGGTATATAGAACCCAATAATAAGTATTTGCTGGAAGCCGGTAAATCAAACCTCTTAATCAATATTTGGTGGAAGCTGGTGTATCGCAGAGCTCAATCAATATTTGCTGGGAGCCGGTATATGAATACTCTGTATCTGTATTTTGTGGAAACAGGTCTATAGAACCTAATAATGAGTATTTTCAGGAAGCTGGTATATCAAACCCCTTAATCAATATTTTCTCAAAGCCGGTGTATCACATCCCTCAATCAGTATTTTCTGGAAGCAGGTATATCGCACCCCTTAACCAGTTTTTTGGGGGGCAACAGGTATATCACACCAGTTGCAATTAGTTATCTCAATAGCGTTTGTCTCTCTATCTAGCTGCGGTATCTCAGCAGAACCGCACACAACTGCTGCACAATACAAATGTAGCTGGCCAGCTAAGACTTGTCCTAATATAGCTTATGTGTTTATACAGCAAGACCTGACCATAACCTTAATATAATTCCTATGTTTATAAGTTAAAGACAAAAGGAGAGTTATTTACTGTGACTTCTTGTTTGTGGATGTCATATAACAGTTATATATTGTGTTCACAGAAGCAGAAAAGATAATATGCCTTTATGATTCATTATTTAAGGTAAGCTCAATGACACAGTTGAAACAACAGAAAGTTAAACTGTTTTTACTAGGCAGAAGTCTTGACCAATCCTAGCCAGCCTCACACAGCCCAGGAGTTTTGACCAATTGCAGCCAGCTTAACACACAGCTTGTGTGGGAAATTCCCCTAGCAGGAGCTGCTGGAATCATTATTCACCAGAGATGTATGTTTATTTACAGTTCCACAAAATTACGAACTGCTCATACCAGATCATAAGCAATTGTATAGAGCAAACTGCAAACCAAGTAGAGCAAGTGAACGATTAGTTAGACCTCAGATATACCTCTCAGAGAGATCATAAAGTTCTTAAATAACTTAAAGTGAGAGTACAGATACTCAAGAGAGAAATATATCCACCATTCTGTGTTGAATGACAAGACTGAACAGTTGAACCACCATCTTTTGCATACCATCATCTTGTGATATCTTTTCAACACATGTTATATACATGGACTATCTGCTGCGGAGGCGGAAGTGTTATATATGTAGAAAAGTTGAAGTTAATAAAGAAGTTATTTCAATTATTTGGTGTGCTCTTTAAACCTACTGTTTCCATAGAACGGCGCTAGAGGAATTACAGAGTAATAGACAGTGTGATTAGACTAAAAGTCAGAGATATCAAAATTCTTCTAATGCCACAGCACAAAAGGCACTTCATAGTGCTGCGTCTGCCACAGTGGAACTATTACTCTCAGAGGGCGAAGTGATAGCGCTCCTCAACTTGCACAGAAAAGAGCGCTTAGAGCAGCTGAGTGCCACCATACATACCACCGCCGCGCAGCAACTGTTCAATGAGTGAGCAAGTAAAGACACCTCAATGGAGCTACTATAGAGGCCATAGAATGTGTGCATTAGTCAAACTACAGCCGACTCTAAAAGTGGCAGAGTGGCAAAGGCAAAATAGTCAGAGAAAGAGCACCAACCCTCCTGCGATCCCTAGAGAGAGAAAGAGACGCATGGTGGGAGGCCAAAGTCCAGACCTAGAGTGCCCACACCGCTATCCATGGAGAGACCACGTACTGAAGCCAGCTAGTTTCCCGCCACTAGGCCCAAGGTCTGCAGCAGCGTATCCAAGCCTGCGCATCGCAAGCCAGCACAAAGAATCGCAAGTCAGCACAGAACATTGCAAGCAGTGTATCCAAGCCAGCGCATCGCAAGAATTGGAAGTCTGCACAGAGCATCTCAAGTCTGAACAGAGCATCGCAAGTCAGCGCAGAGCATCACATCATATTAAGAAAAGACACGTCTCTTTTAAGACTGACATTTGTTCCTGCTCTTCAGAATAAGGTCAGAGCTTTCCTTTTATTACTTATCATTGCATATAGGCTTTGGCATAAAGAGACTTTTTTTGGTGTTTAGAAATTAGAGACTTTAAAGTAAAAACAAAGGACAGTTTGTAGTATATGGACTCTAAAGTATTTAAAGTGAAAGTCATTTATTTCTGCATTTTGTCAGTATTGCATTTAAAGTGAGTCATTTATTTCTGCATTTGTCAGTATTGCATTTAAAGTGAATATTTTTATTGATTGTGTTAGCATTGAAAGTAAAATGTCTGAGCCTAGTATTACCATACCACTGTTAGAGGATACAAAGATAGATAGAATAGAAGATGAAGAGCAAGAAAACTTGTCTGAGGTAGAAGAATCTGATGCAGCATTAGTCTTGCCTCAAACAAATATAGCCCAAGCAAGATGAACTAAGACGTTCATCATGTGCCAGAAAACCGACCTCAAAGATGCTGGAAAATTTAGAGCAAGAAGCAGCATTAAAAGAGAAAAAGTTTGCCCTGATGTATGATAGGTAGAAATCATACGTTAAAGACATTCGTATTAAGCTAAAGCAAGAAAGTATAAAAGGGAACTTGAATGATATGGTAGAGATGGTGGAAGAATCTGAATCAAAGCTTATGGCAGCATATTTCAACCTGCGATAGTTTACAACACCTACCCAGGATATTGTAAGGAACATGGACACATGTACTGCAGTCACTAAAGATTTAGTAAGTATGAGAGAACTTTTATCTGCAGCTAACTATGATGAAGTTAAAGCAAGAAGTAGAATGAACGAGCTTTTATGAGAGACTATACTAAATCCTTAGGTGGAACCACAATCTCAAGTGGGACTTCCTTCGCTAGCAGAAGTGCCAGCCACATATCAGAGTCCTCAAGTACTTTAGCCAAAATAAAGGAATTGGTTGAACAACTTGCAGTCAAGAGAGCAGAAATTGAGATGGAAGCTGCCATCGAGGTGCAGCGCCAACAGATGAAAATTCTGGAAAGGCATAAAGAAGTTAAGATAATAGAAGCCAGACTCAGAGTACATGAGGAGGATATGAGTCAGAGTAGTCATAGGTTCAAATCTGTACTAAGTATATGGTGGCTACTCTCCTATATAGCCTATGATATGGTGCTGCAAGCCCAGGGAGAGGAAACCCTACCTCTCTGGATTGGATAGGAAATAAAGAGATGTGTATGGGCGAGCACTCTACCATAAAGCACACATTTATTGTAGGTAAAATAGTTTGATATAAAACAAATAGCTAGCAATATAAAACAAGTAAAAGAACACAAATAAAATACATCAATATAACCACAATGGGGTGGATGAATAAGATCAATGTCCAAAAATTATAAATGGATCCTCTAGCATGGATTATATCTGAGGTTCTTTGTGGGGGCTTTTGGTATGGCCTAAGTCTCCAGTGGAAGTCCAATATGCCCCCAATGATAGGTAATAGATGTTGAGAATAACTGTGCACCGCTAGAAGGATTCTAACAATCGACTGGTACTTTTTATATATCGGACATCAGTCCTATAATATTTGGTGATATTTTGGGCAGAAGAAAAAGAAGTTCTCGGCTATTCTGCCGCTTACCTCCCCTTTGTAGGGATAGTCTACTTGAGTCCTGCGGTTTGTTCAAACGGAGCGGGTAAGAAATACCGGGTGATGTATGAAACCGGCGTCTCACGTTGCTCTGTTCAATGGCCGCGTTCAGTGCTCGCGGGATTACACTTACGTAACTTCCTGTGTGGTCTGGTAGTGACGTCTTTCTTATATTCGATTCGATGGTTTGAAACTGAAATATTCAATTTTTCGAATATGAAAGTCCTGTCTGCATGGCCATGCGACTAGAGAAATATCGACAGGTGTATGGCGTTTAACCCAGACGCGTTTCGGGAATTGTGACTCTCCCTTCCTCAGTGGTCAATCTGTACTAAGTGTAGAAACAGACTCCTACTTTCCTTCATAAGCCCAGGAGAATAGAAGGAAATCTCCAGCTTGTAGTGAAGAAATAAGTCCTTATCCTTCCATCCCTGCTCAGAAAGACAAAGAGAGTGTTAGGAAAAAGGTGTGTGGATTTACCCTCTATCTCTACCGGAAAAGAAAAAGAAAGGGACTCACCTAATTTAGAACTAAGTGAGAAAATAGAATCGGATGATTCAATTCCTAGATGCCACAGCAATGCTCAGAAGAATGTTACAATCATTGTCCCAGCAAGACCACAGAGAACAGTCCTAGCTATACTTCCCGTTCCAGAACCTACTGCATTTTTAGGAGATGTACTGAAGTTCATAGAGTTTTGAAGGAAAGTTTTGAAATGATCATTAAGCTTAATTGCTTCAGTCCAGTTGACAAGTTATTCTACCTTCAGAGATATGTTGGTGGAGAAGCAAAGGAAGTTCTTGAAGGTAACTTCTATAGAAAAGACGAAGAAGCCTACAAGCAAGCTTGGGAAAAATTAAATGCAAGATATGGTCATTCTTTCTTAGTACAAAGAGCTTTTGGAGAGAAATTGACTAACTGTATAACAAAATAATAGCAAAGACAGATGCACTCTGCGGTCTTACTAAACCCTCAAACTGATTTTAAAATTGAGAGATTAGCCAACATGTCCTACAGTGTAGGACATGTCTGAGCCCGAGCACCGCGCCAAGGTTTCTCAAGTAGCTCGGGGACCTAACACTCGCCTATCTGTGCCATATGGGCAATACCAGTGGGCAAATTACAGGAGCATAAGGCCGACTCACAAACAACTCGCCAGTTACCTCCAGCATGTGACCATGCTTGCAATGGGAGGAGGGAGGAGTCTGCGAGTCCCACTGAAGACTGGCTGATATGGCCCAGGCCTCATAGGTGCACCTAAATGTAGCCTGTAGATGGAAAGCAGGCACATTTAAATTGGAGTTTATACACCTCCAGGCATCTCTATAAATACAAACTGAAAAGAATGGCGTGGTATTGAACAAGCAGGAAGTGCTCAAACCTACATGTAGTTGTGCATATATATAGGGGAGCAAATCCTGCACTTGTGGCCCGTTGCTAATGACGATTCCCAGCAAAAATGCATACAGTGGAGGATGCCCGCAGCGAACCCACAAGTACCACAGTAGACATCCTACACAAGATAACAATTATGTGGATGTGATAATCAATATAGCAATATAACAAAATATTACCAAATACAGGTGCACTCTGCAGTCTTACTAAACCCTCAAACTGATTTTAAAATTTAGAGATTAGCCAACATGTCCTACGGTGTAGGACATGTCTGAGCCTGAGCATCGCGCCAAGGTTTCTCAAGTAGCTCGGGGACCTAACACTCACCTACCTGTGCCATATGGGCAATACCAGGAGCCAGTGGTTCGCTGCGGGCATCCTCCACTGTATGCATTTTTGCTGGGGATCGTCATTAGCAACGGGCCACAAGTGCAGGATTTGCTCCCCTATATATATGTACAACTGCATGTGAGTTTGAGCACTTCCTGCTTGTTTAATACCACGCCATTCTTTTCAGTTTGTAAATTGAATAACTGGCCTAAAATAGGTCCTAAAGAACACTTCAGACTCCAAGAGTATGGAGACTTCCTGTAAGCATGCAGCAATGCCATCCCACATGTTCAAGGACTGGAAATACTGAATGACTTTCTAGAAAACCACAGGATGCTATTCAAGCTACCTGAAGAAGTGGCTTCTAGATAGAATCGCTATGTGACTGAACAGTTAGATCTAGGCAAGAACTTCCCAAGTTTTAAAGAGTTCTCTGAGTTTGTCAATGAGGAAGCACGGATAGCATGTGTGGCGAAACCAACCTCGCCACTGGGTTTTGGAGGGGCCTGTTTGCCAGCCTCTTGCCTCTGGATTATGGCCCATACTAACTTTGAAGGACAAGATAGTCCGGCCGCACAGCTTAAATCTGTGGAACTGTTTTGGGCAGGAAAGTCATGCTTGCGGCCGGGCAAATGTGACTTCCATGGAATTCGGGAACCCCTACTCGGATCTGGGTGATTTTTGGATATGTTGTTCACCCAGATCAGACACTGTATTTGGAGCGGAAACAGTCGCTCTCCCTCCCCAGAGGCTGGAAGTATGCATGAGAGAGGAGCTTGTTACCCCCTCTCCCTATTGGCAGTGTGAATTGCAGGGAATTGGGAGCCCAGTCTCCATTCCCCAGCAGCTGGGTGATTTACAGGGAATTGAGAGCCTAGTCTCCATTCCCCAGCAGCAGGCTGAGTTACAGGGGGCAGAGACAGTCGGTCCAGTCCCCCAGCAGCAAATTGAGTTGTTGGGAATTGGGAGCCCAGTCTCCATCCCACAGCAACAGAAGGATTTGTTGGGAATTGGGAGCTCAGTCTCCATTCCTCAGCGGCAGCTTAACTTACCAGGGGGAGACAGTAAGCCCCACAACTGTGCAGATGGGACCGTGGTCTCTGCACTTACACCACAGAGGGTAGGGACAGTCGGTCTCCTGCCACAGCAGCAGAGCTGGGTATCCAAAGGGGAGACAGTTGGTCTCCCCATTCAACAACCAGGCTCCAACCAGGCTTCTTCCGTGGTAGCGCTGGCACAAGGGCAGAGTTCTGATGATCCCTGCCCACAAAGCAACCTCCACTCCAAGCCAGGGAGCAACACAGAGACTGGGAGTACAAGTTACCAACATAACCTTGGTGGACTCACTGGATAGAAAAAGGCTACCAAATTCAACAGGTCCAGTATTTGGTTGTGGGTGGGCTGCCAGACTAACTCAGGTACCGACCGTCGTGAGGTCAGGTATCTGGTTAGTCTTCCCTGGAAGGGGGAGATGTGTGGCGAAAACAACCTCGCCACTGGGTTTTGGAGGGGCCTGTTTGCCAGCCTCTTGCCTCAGGTTTATGGCCCATACTAACTTTGAAGGAGAAGATAGTCCGGCCACACAGCTTAAATCTGTGGAACTGTTTTGGGCAGGAAAGCCATGCTTGCGGCCAGCCAAATGTGACTTCCATGGAATTCGGGAACCCCTGTTTAGATCTGGGTGATTTTTGGATATGTTGTTCACCCAGATCAGAGCTATCCATAAATGTATACATTATGGGGATACGTTGGGTTTTGAGGTGTGTGACAGAACCATCTGTCTTTGGAATTGTATTGTATGTTATGTGAGGGTACCCAGATAGCTATGCCATGGAGCCTGTTCGTGAAATTAAAGACTTTGGCTCCATGTCGATTTTATTGTATTTGTGTAGTCTGAGTGCCATTCACCTAATAATATGCACTCAGACTTGAGCTATCTGGGGATATGTTAAATGTCTGTGTTTACTGTAAGGGTTGTGACATTGTATGTTTAAATAGTGATTTCTGTCCTGTTGTCCCCACATGTGTATTGGCGATTTCTCGCTGAGAGATAATTGAATTGCTCCTCGGCTGTCTCCAGGGCAGAGAGGAGGAAACTATGATGCATTGTGGGGATGTATTGTGTCTGTGTAACCTGAATTGCTGCATATCTGTCCTGTGTCACAGTCTTCCATCTGGTCCCCTAGGGGAGTGTCCACCAGATGGGGACCTGCATAAATACGGGCGGGTAGCCCCCAATAAAGTGTTCCTATTTTACATTCAACATAGAGCCTCGTCTCATGTGTGTGGGGATTGCTATACGTGTATACTCCCCTGGCTATTACTCCTAGCTCTTGTAAGAGCTGTTCCTGGTTCCTGTGGTGGTATCAGTGTCGAGCGGAGTGCTTGGAGTCCTTGGGAGGCACTGGGAGCGTCCATTAACGGAGGTACCTAGTCGGGGTGCCAGGAGATCCTTTACAGCATGTAATCCAGTAACATGATCTTACGTCTTAAAATCCTTAGAATAAAGGCTTGCAAGAGAGATAAGATGCACAAGAGCAACTAGCTTTGCAACCAACGCAGCAGCTAAAGGTCCAGATACCAACGAGAGCAAGTTCAAAGTCACTACTGGGATCAGTAGAGTGACAGAACAGACAAATCTTCAGACTACCTTAAAGTGTATGTTCTGAGGAGAGAACCACTCCATACAGAAGAGCCAACAATTGAAGAAGGAGTCCCCAGATGAAAAGAAAAGGTTTGTACTGGAAAACCAACTGTGTTTCAACTGTCTAAGGAAAGGCCATGTTACTAAGGAGTGTAAGAAAAAGGTCACATGCAGCATTTGTAAAGGATGCTATCCTACACCACTACACGAAGAACGTCCAAAGAAAGATAAATCCTCAATACCTAAAGATACTGAAGAAAAAAAGAAAGTATCATATTCTCTTGCAGAGTGAGGGAAGGAGAAAGCAACAGCACATCAATGGTTGTACTAGTGTGCATTTCAAATCCTAAAAGGAGGAACAAGAAGGTTTACAGCTATGCGCTACTGGAAGCCTAGAGTGACGTCAACTTCATTGATCAAGAAATCTGCAAGAAATTACAAGTGGCTACAGAACCAGTGACGCTCAAACTCACAACAATGACGGGGAGAGACACATTAGTGAACAGTCAAAGGGTCAAAGCACTAAGAGTTAGAGGACTTCATTCAAACTGCACATTAGATCTACCTCCAGCTTGGACAAAAGAGGATATACCTCTAGATCGAGTTTGCATAGTTCTGGAATAGATAGAGAAAAGAGTACTTACCCAATCTTATGCTAAGAAGTAAATGGCAAACACCCAGAAGAAATGTCCAAGTTGGTCACATAGTGTTAGTGAAAGAAGAAGATATACTTAGAAGTCAATGGAAATTGGCCAAAGTTCTAGAAGTTCAAAAGGATGAAGACAAACTAGTAAGAAGAGTTATGTTACAAATAGGAGACTCAAAACTTGACAAAAAAGGAAAACGTCTCACTACTCCACTCAAGTTGGAATGTCCTATACAGAAGTTATTCGTTCTACTTGAGAGTGATAAAAGACACTTGGAAGTTGAGAACCTGATGGAAAATTCCTCAAATTCATGTTCAAGTTTTACCACTAAGAACATAGAATTATAGGTAATGTTGGTGGGAGTGTACTGTAGCTGGTCAGCTAAGACCTGTCCTAGGTTGCTAACATAGCTTATATGTTATACAGCTAGACCTGCCAATAACCTTAATACAGTTACTATGTTTGTGTGTTAAAGACAAAAGCAGAGTTATTTACAGTGACTTTATGTTTGGATGTCATATAACTGTTATATATATTGTGTTCACAGAAGCAGAAAAGATAATATGCCTTTAAGATTCAGTCAGGGAAGTTCAATGACACAGCAGAAACAACACAAAGCATAGAGTTAAACTGTTGTTGTTGGGCATGAGTCTAGACAAATCACAGCCAGCCTCACACACAGCAAGAGTCATGGCCAATTACAGCCAGCCTCACACACAGTCTGTGTGGGAAATCCCCCTAGCAGGAGCTGCTAGAATTATTACATCAGAGCAGAGAAGCTGAACAGACATTCACTCCACTAAGAGCTGTGTTTTATGGCAGCAGAGAGGCCAAAAAAGGTATTTAAAACAGTTGTATAATGTTCCTACTGTTAATATAGTGATTAGAACTGTATACCGAACCAGTTATATGTGTGTTTACTTACAGTTCCACCAATTGCAAACTACAAAGTTCACAATCCAAATTCAAATTTCATATTGCAATCCAAATTGCATACAGCCATACAGATCATACTCAACCAATCTGCAAATAATTACTGCTAACTGCATATTGCAAATTACAATCAAATTCAGCAAGTGAACTATTAGTTAGACCTCAGATATACCTCTCAGAGAGATCATACAGTGCTTAAATAGCTTAAAGTGAGAGTACAGACACCCAAGAGAGAAATATATCCACCATTTTATGTTGAATGACAAGATTGAACAGTTGAACCACCATATTATGCATACTGTCATTTTGTGATATCTTTTCAACACATGGCAGTGTTATATAAAGAAAAGTTGAAGTTATTAAAGAAGTTATTTAAAAAATTTGGTGTGCTCTTTAAACCTACTGTTTCCATAGAACGGCGCTAGAGGAATTACAGAGTAATAGACAGACTGGTTAGATTAAAAGTCAGAGATATCAAAATTATTTTAATTCCACAGCCAAAAGGCACTTCATATTGCTGCGCCTGCTACAGGCTGGGTCTCCTAGGAAACCTGTTAGTGTATTACTCTGTGTAATACACTAACAGGCAATGCATTACAAAACAGATGTATTGTAATGCATTGCAGAGAGGATCACACCCCCAAATGTTAAAGTCAGAAATAAACTAAAAAAAAAAAAAAGTAAGAAACTGTATTTTTAATTAAAAAAAGGAAAGTTTCAAGTAAAAAAAAAAAGAAAAAATGGTCCTTTCCCCCTGATTTTATAATAAAAAATAAAATTAAAATTAAAATAAAAACCGTGTCAAAAAAAGCTATTTTTGTCACCTTAAATCACAAAAAGTGCAACACCAAGCGATCAAAAAGGCGTATGTCCCACAAAATGATACCAATAAAACTGTCACCTCATCCCGCAAAAAATGAGCCCCCTACATAAGAAAACAAACTATAGCTCTCAGAACATTAGGCACTAAAACATCATTTTTTTTGTTTCAAATATGCTATTATTGTGTTAAAGTGAAATAAATAAAAAAAGTATACATATTAGGTATTGCCACGTTCGTAACAACCAGCTCTATAAAAAAAAAATCACATGACCTAACCCCTCAGATGAACACCATAAAAAACTGTATAAAAAAAAGCAATTTTTGTTACCTTACATCACAAAAATTGCAACACCAAGTGATCAAAAAGGTGTATGCCCCAAAAAATAGTACCGATCAAACCATCACCTCAAAAAATGAGACCGTACCTAAGACAATTGGTCAAAAATAAAAAAAGCTACCACTCTCAGACAATGGAGACACTAAAATATTATTATTTTTTTCTTCAAAACTGCTATTATTGTGCTAAAGTGAAATAAATAGAAAATGTAGACATATTATGTATCACTGCATCTGTAACAATCTTCTCTATAAAAATACCACATGATCTAACCCATCAGATGAACACCGTAAAAAACTTAAACTAAAAACAGTGCTAAAAAAGCTATTTTTTTGTCACCTTACATCACAAAAATTGAAACACCAAGCGATCAAAAAGGCGTATGCCCCACAAAAAAATACCAATCAAACCATCACCTCACCCCGCAAGAAATTAGACCATACCTAAGGCAATTGGTCAAAAGATAAGAAAACTATGGCTCTCGGACTATGGAGACACTAAAACATCATCTTTTTTTGTTTCGAAAATGCTATTATTCTGTAAAACTTAAATAAATAAGAAAAAGTATACATATTAGGTATTACCACGTCAGTAATTATATGCTCTATAAAAATATCACATGATTTAACCCCTCAGGTGAACACTGGAAAAATAAATAAATAAAAACTGTGCCAAAATTCAAAATTTTTTGGTCACTTTGCCCCATAAAGTATAATAATAAATGATCAAAAAAATCATATGTACCCAAAAATGGTACCAATAAAAGCGTCAACTCTTCCTGCAAAAAACGAGCCCCTGCACAAGATGATTGGCAGAAAAATTAAAATAAAGGCTTTCAAAAAAAGTGGAGACACAAAAACATAATTTTATTTTCAAAAATGCTTTATTATGTAAAACTGAAACAAAGAAAGTAGACATATTTGATATAATTGCACCCGTAACAATCTGTTCTATAAAAATAGCACATGTTTTAAAAAATAAAAACGGCGCCAAAACAGCCATTTTTGGTTACGTTGCCTCACAAAAAACGTAATATAGAGAAATTAAAAATCATATGTACCCCAAAATAGTACCAATAAAACTGGCACCTTATCTCCTAGTTTCCAAAATGGGGTCACTTTTTTAGGATTTTCTACTGTAAGGGTGCATCAGGGGGGCTTAAAATAGGACATGGCATCTAAAAACCAGTCCAGCAAAATCTGCATTCTAAAAACCATATGGTGTTCCTTTCCTTCTGCGCCCTGCCATGTGCCCTTACATCAGTTTACGACCACATGTGGGGTGTTTCTGTAAACTGCAGAATCAGGGTAATAAATATTGAGTTTTGTTTGGCTGTTAGGCCCCTTTCACACGGGAGAATTTTCCGCGCGGGTGCAATGCTTGAGTTGAACGCATTGCACCCGCACTGAATCCGGACCCATTCATTTCTATGGGGCTGTGCACATGAGCGGTGATTTTCACGCATCACTTGTGCGTTGCGTGAAAATCACAGCATGCTCTATTTTGTGCGTTTTTCACGCAACGCAGGCCCCATAGAAGTGAATGGGGCTGCGTGAAAATCGCAAGCATCCGCAAGTAAGTGCGTATGCCGTGCGATTTTCACTCACGGTTGCTAGGAGATGATTGGGATGGGGACCCGATCTTTATTATTTTTCCCTTTAACATGGTTATAAGGGAAAATAATAGCATTCTGAATACTGAATGCATAGTAAAATAGGACTGGAGGGGTTAAAAAAAAATTAAAAATAAGTTAACTCACCTTAATCCACTTGTTCGCACAGCCGGCATCTCTTCTGTTTTGTTCTGTGAGGAATAGGACCTTTGATGACATCACTAAGTTTATCACATGGTCCGTGTGGCGAAACCAACCTCGCCACGGTGTTTTGGAGGGGGCTGTTTACCAGCCTCCTGCCCTGGGATTATGGTCCCTTAAGTTATTGGGTCTTAAGGCACTTGGGACGGAGCCCTCTGTCCCTGGATTGCATCCTTTGCCTTACTTGCTTGGATGAAGCACATGGTGAGAACAATAGATAGCGGCCATTTTAGCTCACAGACACTGTTCTGACTTTTCAACACGGTGCTATCTTGCCTGTATTTGGTGCACAGAGACATCATTCAGTAGTTTGAAACTACCAAACAGGGGACACATTTATTAGTGACTATTTTCGGTATAACTTGTATATTTTCAGTGTAACTGTATCTTCCAAACTACTGAACGGATGTGGGTGAATTTTGGACACGTGGTTCACCCAGATCCCCCGGTTCCAAGGATATATTGGTTATGGGGTTATTGCATGTTTTGGGGTTCCTGTGATATGTTTTATAAAACTGTATTTCTCTGCCTTTGATAATTATATTCGCCCTTGTGTTCAATAATCATCATCGGCAGAGGGGAGGATTTTGTGTGGGTGTGTTTCTATTGTCCCATTGTGTGTTTAAATGGTGATGTCTGTCCTGTTGTCTCCACATGTGTATTGGCGATCTCCCCTTTGTCCTGGGAGATAATTGGATTGCCCTCGGTTGTCTCCCAGGCAGAGAGGAGGAAACCATGATGCATTGTGGGGATGTGTTGTATCTGTTCTGTATTTGCAAAACTGTAATAAAAACCAGGCTGGGTGTGCCAGCACATCAGACCACTGCTGACCCTCAAGACGGAGCCTTGTCTCGTTATTGGGGGGATTCCCTGTATGCTGTTGGAGACTGATTGCCAGGAGTGTAAGCTGACGGATACGCTTTTCCTGTTCGTCTGCTGACAGCTATTTGTGAGGTTCCAGTTTGGAGTGCTATTTTGTATCCAGTTTGGGAGGTTGGTGTTCTGCAGTAGCTGTGCCTGTCTCTCGGAAAGGGGCATATCGCCTAAACGGATCATAACCTCTTGTCTGCTGAAATGGTCCGTTACATTAGTGGCAAGCAGCGGGATCGTTCCTACAGCCAGAAGGACAGCTACAGGAGACACCATTTCTGTGGATTCTACAATTTAAGGGCAACGCATGTTCCAGTACAGCAACCCTAAAAGCAACAGGATGGAACCAGCAGTGTTATACGAGGAGGAGGACCTGGATGGCCGGGATGCATTAAGGAAAGGCATCTGGTACCAGGCCCTGGATAATGTACAATACCAGCGAGGTGAGAGTCTCCCCAGTGAAGAGCAGAGGTTGCAGAAGCAAGTGGCCCTGCGGATGCCCTTCCTGGGAGAGCAGCCCCTGGAGGAATGGGTGAATGAACTAGAGCACCGGGTATGGCAGGAGCTATGGCTGGAGGATGCCTACCAGGCGCTTTGGTGGTATGTGGCACAGTTTATACCCTGGACAGCTGAGCATGACAAGCCAGAGGGAGAGGAGTTTGATGGTCCTGGCTTGTTATGGGAGTCCTTTGCAGAGCCTGACTTCGGGAGCCCTGCACAGTCCAGACTTCAGGACATTTTCTATGAGAGGGAGGCTAGGCATGAGTGGGATGACCCCCATGAGGCTCACCTAGCAACCCTGGAGAGGGAACTGGAGCAGGACAACCGAGATCTCTTCCACTCCATTGGGAAGGCTCAGCAGGACAGCAAGAAGTCAGACCCAGGTCCAGAGCCCTTCAGCTGGGAGGATATTGTGGATGTTTACTGGGAAGAACCCCAGGTGGCCGGTGGAGATGGGACTGAGGTCTCTCCACCGGTCCTGCAGGGAATTGGGAGCCTAGTATCCATTCCCCAGTGGCAGGCTGAGTTACAGGGAGCAGAGGTAGTTGTTCCTGCCCCCCAGCAGCAGCATGATTTTTTGGGAATTGGGAGCCGAGTCTCCATTCCCCAGCGGCAGACGGAGTTACAGGGGGCAGAGACAGTCGGTCCTGTCCCCCAGCGGCAGAGTGTCCTACAGGGAATAGAGAGCCCAGTCTCCTTTCCCCAGCAGCAGGACACTGTATTGGGAGCGGAGGCGGTCGGTCGCCCTCCCCAGCGGCTGGAAGTATGTATGGGAGAGGAGCTCGTTACCCCCTCTCCCCAGCGGCAGCTTAACGCACCAGGGGGAGACAGTAAGCCCCACAACTGTGCAGATGGGACCGTGGTCTCTGCACTTACAGCACAGGGGGTAGGGACAGTTGTTCCTGTCCCCCAGCAACAGGGCAGTTTAGCCAAAGGGGAGACAGTCGGTTTCCCCCTCCAACAACCAGACTCCAACCAGGCTTCTTCCATGGTAGCGCTGGTACCAGGGCAGAGTCCCGCTGATCCCTGCCACAAAGCAACCTCCACTCCAAGCCAGGGAGCAACTCAGAGACCGGGAGTACCAGCTACAAATATAATGTTGGTGGATTCACTGGACAGAGACAGGCTACAAAATTCAGCAGGTCCAGTATTGGGTTGTGGGTGGGCTGCCAGACTAACTCAGGTACCGACCGGCGTGAGGTCAGGTATCTGGTTAGTCTTCCCTGGGGGGGGGGAGATGTGTGGCGAAACCAACCTCGCCACGGTGTTTTGGAGGGGGCTGTTTACCAGCCTCCTGCCCTGGGATTATGGTCCCTTAAGTTATTGGGTCTTAAGGCACTTGGGACGGAGCCCTCTGTCCCTGGATTGCATCCTTTGCCTTACTTGCTCGGATGAAGCACATGGTGAGAACAATAGATAACGGCCATTTTAGCTCACAGACACTGTTCTGACTTTTCAACACGGTGCTATCTTGCCTGTATTTGGTGCACAGAGACATCATTCAGTAGTTTGAAACTACCAAACAGGGGACACATTTATTAGTGACTATTTTCGGTATAACTTGTATATTTTCAGTGTAACTGTATCTTCCAAACTACTGAACGGATGTGGGTGAATTTTGGACACGTGGTTCACCCAGATCCCCCGGTTCCAAGGATATATTGGTTATGGGGTTATTGCATGTTTTGGGGTTCCTGTGATATGTTTTATTAAACTGTATTTCTCTGCCTTTGATAATTATATTCGCCCTTGTGTTCAATAATCATCATCGGCAGAGGGGAGGATTTTGTGTGGGTGTGTTTCTATTGTCCCATTGTGTGTTTAAATGGTGATGTCTGTTCTGTTGTCTCCACATGTGTATTGGCGATCTCCCCTTTGTCCTGGGAGATAATTGGATTGCCCTCGGTTGTCTCCCAGGCAGAGAGGAGGAAACCATGATGCATTGTGGGGATGTGTTGTATCTGTTCTGTATTTGCAAAACTGTAATACAAAACCAGGCTGGGTGTGCCAGCACATCAGACCACTGCTGACCCTCAAGACGGAGCCTTGTCTCGTTATTGGGGGGATTCCCTGTATGCTGTTGGAGACTGATTGCCAGGAGTGTAAGCTGACGGATACGCTTTTCCTGTTCGTCTGCTGACAGCTATTTGTGAGGTTCCAGTTTGGAGTGCTATTTTGTATCCAGTTTGGGAGGTTGGTGTTCTGCAGTAGCTGTGCCTGTCTCTCGGAAAGGGGCATATCGCCTAAACGGATCATAACCTCTTGTCTGCTGAAATGGTCCGTTACATTAGTGGCAAGCAGCGGGATCGTTCCTACAGCCAGAAGGACAGCTACAGGAGACACCATTTCTGTGGATTCTACAATTTAAGGGCAACGCATGTTCCAGTACAGCAACCCTAAAAGCAACAGGATGGAACCAGCAGTGTTATACGAGGAGGAGGACCTGGATGGCCGGGATGCATTAAGGAAAGGCATCTGGTACCAGGCCCTGGATAATGTACAATACCAGCGAGGTGAGAGTCTCCCCAGTGAAGAGCAGAGGTTGCAGAAGCAAGTGGCCCTGCGGATGCCCTTCCTGGGAGAGCAGCCCCTGGAGGAATGGGTGAATGAACTAGAGCACCGGGTATGGCAGGAGCTATGGCTGGAGGATGCCTACCAGGCGCTTTGGTGGTATGTGGCACAGTTTATACCCTGGACAGCTGAGCATGACAAGCCAGAGGGAGAGGAGTTTGATGGTCCTGGCTTGTTATGGGAGTCCTTTGCAGAGCCTGACTTCGGGAGCCCTGCACAGTCCAGACTTCAGGACATTTTCTATGAGAGGGAGGCTAGGCATGAGTGGGATGACCCCCATGAGGCTCACCTAGCAACCCTGGAGAGGGAACTGGAGCAGGACAACCGAGATCTCTTCCACTCCATTGGGAAGGCTCAGCAGGACAGCAAGAAGTCAGACCCAGGTCCAGAGCCCTTCAGCTGGGAGGATATTGTGGATGTTTACTGGGAAGAACCCCAGGTGGCCGGTGGAGATGGGACTGAGGTCTCTCCACCGGTCCTGCAGGGAATTGGGAGCCTAGTATCCATTCCCCAGTGGCAGGCTGAGTTACAGGGAGCAGAGGTAGTTGTTCCTGCCCCCCAGCAGCAGCATGATTTTTTGGGAATTGGGAGCCGAGTCTCCATTCCCCAGCGGCAGACGGAGTTACAGGGGGCAGAGACAGTCGGTCCTGTCCCCCAGCGGCAGAGTGTCCTACAGGGAATAGAGAGCCCAGTCTCCTTTCCCCAGCAGCAGGACACTGTATTGGGAGCGGAGGCGGTCGGTCGCCCTCCCCAGCGGCTGGAAGTATGTATGGGAGAGGAGCTCGTTACCCCCTCTCCCCAGCGGCAGCTTAACGCACCAGGGGGAGACAGTAAGCCCCACAACTGTGCAGATGGGACCGTGGTCTCTGCACTTACAGCACAGGGGGTAGGGACAGTTGTTCCTGTCCCCCAGCAACAGGGCAGTTTAGCCAAAGGGGAGACAGTCGGTTTCCCCCTCCAACAACCAGACTCCAACCAGGCTTCTTCCATGGTAGCGCTGGTACCAGGGCAGAGTCCCGCTGATCCCTGCCACAAAGCAACCTCCACTCCAAGCCAGGGAGCAACTCAGAGACCGGGAGTACCAGCTACAAATATAATGTTGGTGGATTCACTGGACAGAGACAGGCTACTAAATTCAGCAGGTCCAGTATTGGGTTGTGGGTGGGCTGCCAGACTAACTCAGGTACCGACCGGCGTGAGGTCAGGTATCTGGTTAGTCTTCCCTGGGGGGGGGGGAGATGTGTGGCGAAACCAACCTCGCCACGGTGTTTTGGAGGGGGCTGTTTACCAGCCTCCTGCCCTGGGATTATGGTCCCTTAAGTTATTGGGTCTTAAGGCACTTGGGACGGAGCCCTCTGTCCCTGGATTGCATCCTTTGCCTTACTTGCTCGGATGAAGCACATGGTGAGAACAATAGATAACGGCCATTTTAGCTCACAGACACTGTTCTGACTTTTCAACACGGTGCTATCTTGCCTGTATTTGGTGCACAGAGACATCATTCAGTAGTTTGAAACTACCAAACAGGGGACACATTTATTAGTGACTATTTTCGGTATAACTTGTATATTTTCAGTGTAACTGTATCTTCCAAACTACTGAACGGATGTGGGTGAATTTTGGACATGTGGTTCACCCAGATCCCCCGGTTCCAAGGATATATTGGTTATGGGGTTATTGCATGTTTTGGGGTTCCTGTGATATGTTTTATAAAACTGTATTTCTCTGGCTTTGATAATTATATTCGCCCTTGTGTTCAATAATCATCATCGGCAGAGGGGAGGATTTTGTGTGGGTGTGTTTCTATTGTCCCATTGTGTGTTTAAATGGTGATGTCTGTCCTGTTGTCTCCACATGTGTATCGGCGATCTCCCCTTTGTCCTGGGAGATAATTGGATTGCCCTCGGTTGTCTCCCAGGCAGAGAGGAGGAAACCATGATGCATTGTGGGGATGTGTTGTATCTGTTCTGTATTTGCAAAACTGTAATAAAAACCAGGCTGGGTGTGCCAGCACATCAGACCACTGCTGACCCTCAAGACGGAGCCTTGTCTCGTTATTGGGGGAATTCCCTGTATGCTGTTGGAGACTGATTGCCAGGAGTGTAAGCTGACGGATACGCTTTTCCTGTTCGTCTGCTGACAGCTATTTGTGAGGTTCCAGTTTGGAGTGCTATTTTGTATCCAGTTCGGGAGGTTGGTGTTCTGCAGTAGCTCTGCCTGTCTCTCGGAAAGGGGCATATCGCCTAAACGGATCATAACCTCTTGTCTGCTGAAACGGTCCGTTACAGTCCGTCACATGATCCATCACCATGGTGATGGATCATATGACGGACAGTGTGATGAGCGTAGTGACGTCATCAAAGGTCCTATTCCTCACAGATGAAGACAGAAGCGATGCCGGCTGCGCGAACAAGTGGATTAAGGTGAGTTAAAAATGTTTTGTTTTTTTTAACCCCTCAAGCCCTATTGTACTATACATTCTGTATTCAGAATGCTATTATTTTCCCTTATAACCATGCTATAAGGGAAAATAATACAATCTACACAACCTTGAACCCAAATCTTAACTTCTATGAAGAAGTTCGGGTCTAGTACCACATTCAGTTTATTATCACGCGCGTGCAAAACGCATTGCACCCGCACAATAAAAACTGAACAACGGAATGTATTCGCAGTCAAAACTGACTGCAATTGGATACCTACTCGCGCAGGTTTGCCACAAGGCATCCGGACCTTATCTGGACACGCTCGTGTGAAAATTGATTAAAATGGAAAATCTGCCCAAAAAGTGAAATTCAGAAATTTCATCTCCATTTTCCTTTAATTCTTGTGAAACACTTAAAGGGTTAACAAAGTTTGTAAAATCATTTTTGAGTAGCTTGAGGAGTGTAGTTTCTACAATGGGGTCATTTATGGGTGGTTTCCACTA
Organism: Bufo gargarizans; assembly: GCF_014858855.1. Classification (NCBI taxonomy): domain Eukaryota; kingdom Metazoa; phylum Chordata; class Amphibia; order Anura; family Bufonidae; genus Bufo; species Bufo gargarizans. The sequence goes on from NC_058086.1 coordinate 147,270,685, forward strand.
TGTAAGCCTCACAAAGTGACTTCAGACCTGAACTGGTTCTTAAAAAGTGATTTTGGAAATTTTCTTAAAAATTTTAAGAATTGCTACTAAAAATCTAAGCCTTCTAACATCTTAAAAAAATAAAATGACATTTACAAAATGATGCCAACATAAAGTAGACATATAGGGGAATGTTAAGTAATAAATATTTTATGAGGCATTACTTTCTGTTTTCAAAGCAGAGAAATTGAAATTTAGAAAATTGCTAATTTTTCAACATTTTTGGTAAATTTGGGATTTTTTCATAAATAAAGGTGAAATATATTGACTCAAATTTATGACTATCATGAAGTACAATGTGTTACGAGAAAACAGTCATAATGGCTTGGATAAATAAAAGTGTTGCAAAGTTATTACCACATAAAGTGTCACATGTCGGATTTGCAAAAAATGGCCTGGGCAGGAAGGTAAAAATTGGCCTGGGGTAGAAAGGGTTAATTACTGTTTTTAGATGTTTTTATGGGTTTATTTGTGCACAGCAGTGTCGTATATTTTATGTATTTCTCTGGTGTGCTCAGTATACTTACCATACCTCTGTCCTTTTCACACTTTGGTTGTGCAACCACTTGCCTGTTGGTTGGTATTGTCCCTGCCCATAAGAGCTGCTCCAGGTGTCCAGTGTGGCATGAACCTTGCTGCACAGTGAGAATCACAGGGAGCGGCCCATGTTGTCCACCATGTGAGAGTACAAGGCAGGGATGGCTTTTTAGGAGAAATAATACCAACTATGAATCTTCCAGCAAGGCTGAGCGCACGCCATTAGCTCCCTAAAGGAAGAAGACTTGACTAAATGGTATGGCAGCAACTTGGCCAGGTGCGAATAAAGCATGCACACCATAAAACTGCTGGATGCGTAGAGTTGTTTGCAGGCCGTGCATTCTGGTATTTATGGCTAATGATGGAGCGGAAAGGAATGATGATTTGAAAGTCACTGTTCTGCTTGTGGATGAGACCTAGCTGGCACAAGGAGGACCAGGAGAAGGAAGGAAATGCAGCTGCAGTGGCTGGCTGCCACTTCTGTTTGCCCATGGGATGAGGTGATGCTGCCTAATGTGGTTCAATGGAGCTGTGGTGCCTATGTTTGTGTTTTCCTGCCCGTGTCTTATTTTGCTCTTGCACAGCAAGGCAGTGCTTTTGTCTACCAGGAGAGAGTTGTGCAGCAAAGGTAGAGGCAATCCAGCTTGGCTTAACTGTGGCATGTTTTGGGCCTAATCCACTCATAGCATCAGCGGCATCACCAAATCCCGAAGCAGATGTGGCCCTGGCTGTTCTTTGAGCGGTACATGGCTTCTGCTCTTTATTGCTGCCTCCATCACCCACAAGTCATCAACAGGGAGACTCTCTTGACTACTTGCCATTGGGCGTTGTTGGGTTTTCTTGCCACTTCTTAAGAAAAAGGAAGGTGCTCCTCTAGTAAGGTGCAGTGAAGACTCAGAGGACTCTACTGAAAGCCTTATTTGGGGCTGTAATGAGAAAGAGCAGGAGGAATGCTGTGACCCCTGACTCCACAGCACAGTGTCGATCTCTGAAGTCACCTTCACATCATCCTGCAGCAACCGAGAGGAGGAGTGAGCCATCCAATGCACAATCTCATCCTCTTTATCCTCAACTATAATGTTGCACCTTTCAAAAGCCAGCACGGAAAACTGCAGTCTACTACTACTACTACTGCTAGTTGATGCTACTACAACCCTTATTCTGGCTCTGCGTCAGATAATGTTGTGCACTACCCTGTGTACTGGTGTAGTAATAACATATATACTGTATAGATACTGCTCAGGCTCATTGGGAAGGATTGCCTGGTGTTCATATGTGGTGAAATTGTTCACATAATACATAAAAAGACCTGACTTATTATAATCTTTAAGAAAGACATTTGTGCTCCTTGTCCCATTGCAGTTAATATTTACTAAGGGTGCATTCACACAACCATGTCTATTTTGGGACTGCAAACAGCCAATATGCAAAACATGGACATGGACAGTGCAGACCCATTGACTTAAGTTGGTCCACAATTAAAACCAATGGGTCCATGGTTGTGGGAATGGACCATAAAACAGACATGTCAGGAGAGGTGACAGGTGCTCATTAACCACCCCAGGACCGCCGTACGCAGGATTGCGTCCTGGCGGCGGCCATGTTATTCCGCGTGGACGCGCCGGCACGTCCTCTCGCGAGAGGCGAGATTTCCTGTGAACGCGCGCACACAGGCGCGCACATTCATAGGATCGGCCGGTAAGCGAGTGGATCTACAGCCTGCCAGCGGCGATCGTTCGCTGGCAGGCTGTAGATGCTTTTTTTTTATTAACCCCTAACAGGTATATTAGATGCTGTTTTGATAACAGCGTCTAATATACCTGCTACCTGGTCCTCTGGTGGTCCCTTTTGCTTGGATCGACCACCAGAGGACACAGGCAGCTCAGTAATAAGTAGCACCAAGCACCACACTACACTACACCCCCCCTGGTCACTTATTAACCCCTTATTAACCCCTGATCACCCCATATAGACTCCCTGATCACCCCCCTGTCATTGATCACCCACCTGTAAGGCTCCATTCAGACGTCCGTATGCTTTTTACGGATCCACGGATCGGATCCGCAAAACACATACGGACGTCTGAATGGAGCCTTACAGGGGGGTGATCAATGACAGAGGGGTGATCACCCCATATACACTCCCTGATCACCCCATGTCATTGATCACCCCCTGTCATTGATCACCCCCTGTAAGGCTCCATTCAGACGTCCGTATGTGTTTTACGGATCCACGCATCCGTGGATCTTACAAAGTCTCATATTCCACTAACTTGTGTCAAAAACTAAAATCTCACATGAACTCACCATACCCCTCACGGAATCCAAATGCGTAAAATATTTTAGACATTTATATTCCAGACTTCTTCTCACGCTTTAGGGCCCCTAAAATGCCAGGGCAGTATAAATACCCCACATGTGACCCCATTTCGGAAAGAAGACACCCCAATGTATTCCGTGAGGGGCATATTAAGTCCATAAAAGATTGAAATTTCTGTACCAAGTTAGCGAAAAGGGAGACTTTGCGAGAAAAATAATTAATTTCCGCTAACTTGTGCCAAAAATATTTTTTTTCTATGAACTAGCCATGCCCCTCATTGAATACCTTGGGGTGTCTTCTTTCCAAAATGGGGTCACATGTGGGGTATGTATACTGCCCAGGAAAAATTGTCTTTTGCCGAGATATTTATCTCACCCAGCATGGGTATATGTAAAATGACACCCTAAAACACAATACGGTGATCTTGGATACGGCCGATTATAGAGTCATGTGTGAACAGATCCTCCGGGATAAGAGAAGTTATGAAGTCTTGTCATACAATCCAACAGACTCATATCTAGTCGAACTCATGGACATTCTGCAGGATGCTAAAACAAAGAAATTAATTTCAGCAGAGGAACTGGATTTTCTATATCCCAAACACCCGGTAATCGCTACCTTTTATAGCCTACCAAAAGTCCATAAAGGGACAACCCCCCTGAAAGGGAGGCCCATTGTCTCGGGTGTTGGCTGTATTAGCCAGAATCTGGGTATTTACATCGATAGAGTTCTGATGCCGTTCGTAGTGTCCCTGCCATCTTATGTCAGGGACACTATGGACCTGCTCAAAAGACTGGATGGTGTGAGCATCGAACCACAGGCTATTTTGGGTAGTATCGATGTCGAGGCTTTGTACTCGTCTATTCCCCATTTAGCAGGTCTGAAGGCAGTTGAACATTTCCTGAGTATGAGGGGCTGCCAGTTTTCTCAGCATAACGCTATGCTATCGGCACGAGGCTCTATCACTAGCTCAGGGGCACGGCGATGGGTTGTTCCTGTGCGCCGGCCTACGCCAATCTGCTCCTGGGCTGGTGGGAGTCTACCTGCGTGTTCTCTGAGGAGATGTCGTAGAGTACCGGGCCCATAGGGTTGTGGGCCCGTTACATCGACGACATCTTCATCATCTGGAACGATTCTAAATCATCTTTCTCTGACTTTGTCGACAAATTGAACTGTAACGACGTAGGTCTGAGGTTTACACATGAATCCGATCCTGCAAGCCTTCCTTTCCTCGATATTACCATCTCGAGGAAAGGCATTGACGAACTCTCGACAACTATCTTTAGAAAACCCACTTCTACTAACTCAGTCCTTCATTGGAGCAGTAGCCACCCCACCCCCCTGAAGAGGGGTATTCCGTGCGGCCAATACCTACGCCTCAGGCGTAACTGCTCCGAGGGACCTGAGTTTAAGAAGAGGGCAAAAGACCTAAGGACTAGGTTTCTCAATAGGGGGTACCCTGATAACATACTCAGGCAGGCTTACCACAGGGCGGTCGACACTGCCCGTTCGGACCTCCTGGTGCCCAGAGTGAGAACACCTCAGGACCAGAAGATCCGTATGCTGGGCACTTTTGATGGCTGTGCTGATAAAATACGAGGGATCCTCAGGAAGCACTGGCCCATCTTAATGATGGATCCAGATATTAAGGAAGCCATACATGACTACCCCCAGATAACGTTTAGAAGGGGTAGCAACCTGAAGGATCTCCTCGTGCACAGCCATTTTACATCAGTGCCTAGACAGGGCACTTGGCTCGACCGTAGGCCCACAGGCTGCTTCAGGTGCAGTGGTTGTGTAGCCTGTGGTCTTATTCAAACAGGCAAAACCTTCTTCAGCTCTAATTTGTCGAAAACGTTCCCTATTAAAGATTTTATTAATTGCAAGACGCAGGGTGTTATCTACAAAATCACCTGCGATTGCGGATTGGAATATGTGGGAAAAACTAGGCGCGAGCTGCGCAGGCGCCTTGGCGAGCATCTTGGCGATATCGCCAATAACAGAGATACAGCAGTATCAAGGCATGTTCATGACCATCATCAGGGGAATCCAAATTGCCTCAAGGCAATGGGAATTGAGAAAGTTCTGCATTCAACCCGTGGTGGAGATTAGGACCGTGTGTTACTCCAGAGAGAATCCCGCTGGATCTACACGCTCGGTACAGTCTCACCCACGGGACTCAATGAACAGCTCAATTATAGTTGTTTCATTTAGTCAATTGGCATCTGCGTGTATACTTCTTAATTCATTTTTGTCTTTGTACCCCACAAGTGACCCCATTTTGGAAAGAAGACACCCCAAGGTATTTCATGATGGGCATAGTGAGTTCATGGAAGTTTTTATTTTTTGTCACAAGTGTAATAGTGTAATATGAGACTTCGTAAGAAAAAAAAAAAAGAAATTCATCATTTTCTGCTAACTTGTGACAAAAAATAAAAAGTTCTATGAACTCACTATGCCCATCAACGAATACCTTAGGGTGTCTACTTTCCGAAATGGGGTTATTTGTGGTTTTTTTCTACTGTCTGGGCATTGTAGAACCTCAGGAAACATGACAGGTGCTCAGAAAGTCAGAGCTGCTTCAAAAAGCGGAAATTCACATTTTTGTACCATAGTTTGTAAACGCTATAACTTTTACCCAAACCATTTGTTTTTTTACCCAAACATTTTTTTATCAAAGACATCTAGAACAATAAATTTAGAGAAAAATGTATATATAGATATCTTTTTTTTAAAAATGTTACAACTGAAAGTGAAAAATTTCATTTTTTGAAAAAATTTTGTTAAATTTCGATTAATAACAAAAAAGTAAAAATGTCAGCAGCAATGAAATACCACCAAATGAAAGCTCTATTAGTGAGAAGAAAAGGAGGTAAAATTCATTTAAGTGGCAAGTTGCATGACCGAGCAATAACCGGTGAAAGTAGTGTAGTGCAGAATTGTAAAAAGTGGTCTGGTCATTAAGGGTGTTAAAACTAGGGGGGCTTAAGTGGTTAAGCAGAAAGTTATTTTCCAGAGGGAAAGTTTTTTGTTTTTACTTCCCTGTACAGAAATGTATTCCCATGTTTAGCAAAAAAAAAAAAGTCATGCAGGAAACAAGGACCTTTAATATGGTTGAGTAAAGAAATAGGTTAAGGCCCCATTCACACGGGCAAGAATTCACGCACGTACTGAATCCGGACCTATTCACTTCAATAGGGCTGTTCAGATGAGCGGTGATTTTCACACATCACGCATATTATGCGTTTTTCATGCAGGCCCCATAGAAATGAATAAGGATGCGTGAAAATCACGAGCATCCGCAAGCGATTTTCACGCATGGTTGCTAAGGAGACGACGGATGAGTTACCAGGGACCCCATTTACTTTATTATTTTCCATTAGAACATGGTTATAATGGAAAATAATATCATTCTTTAATTCAGAATGCTAAGTAAAAGGTCCATTGTGGGGCTAAAATTACAAAAAAATGGAACTCACTTCATCCACTTGATCGTGCAGCCGGGCTCGTCTTCTTTCTTCTTCTTCTTGCAGGACCTGGCTGGAAAAGGACCTTCGGTGACATCATCGCGATCACCACATGGTGAGCGTGGTGATGTCAGCGCAGTTCCTGCTGAATGAAGGTAGAAGGTCCTTTTCCACTGAAGGTCCTTTTCCAGCCAGGTCCTGCATGAAGAAGAAGAAAGAAGACGAGCCCGGCTGCGCGATCAAGTGGATGAGTTGAGTTAAACAATTTTTTTATTTTTAACCCTACAATGGACCTTTTATATAGCATTCTAAATTAAAGAATGCTATTATTTTCCATTACAGCCATGTTATAATGGAAAATAATAAAATATACAGAACACAGATCCCAAACCCGAACTTCAGTGAAGAAGTTTGGCTTCGGGTCTGGGTACCAAAACTCATTGCACCCGCGTGATAAAAACTGAACATTGGAATGCAATCGCAGTCAAAACTGACTGCAATTGCGTACCTACTCGCACGATTTTCCCTGATCGCAGACGCAACGCATCTGGAACTAATCCAGACACGCCCATCTGCAAGGGGCCTAAGGCACCAATGAAAGTAAAGCAAAAGATTTGTGAGGTTGAGACAGCACAGGTGCACGTGGATGCTAGTCCAAGTGAGCGTCAACACTGGATATATCCCAAATACTTGAAATGCATCTGTATAAACTACTGTTATCTGGTCCAAGAATAGACAAATAAGTATAAACCAGAGCAATCCTTCCTCCTGAAAAAGACATGTAACATCATTTCTGGCTCAGGTTATGAATGAGTTTTGCAGGAAGCACCTGGTGATATCTTCACACTGATCACCAGCCAACAAGTATTCTCATTCTTCTGAAAATAAAGTTCTGGTTTCTTCTAGCTGTAACTTTTACCAGGTCTGGGATGGGGCACATCTCTAAAACTGGTGCTTAAAACATCCTGAGATGCCACTGAATGTGATAAAATAAATTAGCAGCCAATGCTCATCTGTTTCTACCCAGCAATTTCCCAGCATTTTTGCAAAAGACTGCAATGGTGATGTTTGTAGGCAGGCAGTGAAAAAAAAAAAACGAGTATATAGGTCAATCTCTTTAAAGAAATTCAGAAGATTTTTGATTCAACTTGGATAAGTTGTTAAGCTTAACTGCTAAGGATGCTTTTTTATTGTTAATTTGCTTCCTAAATATTTCTTATAATTTCCTTCTGCGGAGTGTGAGTTTTTTTTACCTAGCTGGTGCTAATACTGAACTTGCCATAAATCCACCAGAGCACTGCTTCTGTGTCTGACAGCCCTTTCTGCTGTCTCCTTGACTTCACTCAGTGTTAGGGCTCATGCCCACGAACGTAAGGGCTTCCGCAATACACGGGTCACCAGCTGTGTGCATTCCGCATCACGGCTGCAGACCCATTCACTTGAATTGGTCCGCAAATCCGTAGATGTGATGCGGAAGCACGGATTGGAACCCCACGGAAGCACTACGGAGTGCTGTGCCTCTGCACCGCAAAAAAGTAGTGCATGCACTACTTTTTTGTGGTGCGGATTGTGGACCCCATGCGGCTGCCTCACGGTCGGTACCCGTGTATTGTGGATCGCAATTTGCCGTCCGCAGCACGTGCACGGAGCCCTTGTTCGTGGGCATGAGCCCTTAGAGATAGTAGCAGAAGGTTGTACAAAGCAGATCAGAGTGTGGAGAGAGGAAAAATAATCCAAGGAGGACACTTCACATAGGCTGTAGACAGGAAAGAACGCAAAAAACAATTTTCAGGAGGAAAAAAATCACATGATTATGTACAAGTACTGTAGAAAACACTCAGCAGGCTGGGTATAAAAAAGGATTGCTCTGTACTGGTACCTCAGTTTAAAAGGTTTTATTACAACAATAAAAGGCATATAAAAAACAGAAGGTACGCGTTTCTGTGGCAGATCGCCAACCTTCATCAGGCTATAGATAGTGGAGTACTAACATATACATACTGTATATACTCTTCTGAACACCAGACATTAATTCAATTAGGTTAGAGGTGGATTGTAAAACCACATGGAAAACACAAACTGGATATATAACTCACATCTGATAATAACTTATTTTGTTACAAAAGAGATACAAATATACAATGATTTATATGGATACAATTTAAAGGCCACAAAAACAAACAATAATTGAAACAAGATAAACATGCTGGTAAAAAAGCATCTATGGTGTGCACTGTGGTTTTGCATTAAAGGGGTTAGCTGAGACTAAGAAATGCACCCCCATATGCCAGGCCCCTCACACTGAATCTACTTACCTGGCTTCCTGCTCCCTGCACCGCTCCTGGTCCCCGCACCGCCACAGCTGCTTCTCCCTGTGCGCAGATTAAAACATCCGGTGTCGGGAGGGGGGGGGGGGGAGCCTCCCTAGCATCGCAGGTGAGGCTAGGGAGGCTCGTCCCCGTCACCGCCTGCCATTAGCTGCCAAAAAAAAAATGCCACTCTACCTGATGTTTTTATCCGCGCATGGGGAGAAGTGTAACACCCCGGAGTGGTGTTACTATTCTTTCACTAGGCTAGTGTCTTTTATTGTTAGGGAGGCTTCTCCCCCCGACTCCGGATGTTTTCATCTGCGCACAGGGACCAGGAGTGGTGCAGGGAGCGGGGAGCCAGGTAAGTAGATTCAGTGCGAGAGGCCTGGAATATGGGGGAGCATTTGTTAGTCTAGGATAACCTCTTTAAGTGCAATGTGCTAGAATTACAACATGAAAACAGACTATAACATAGATAAAGGAATAGTAATAACAATGTAACAGTGTCGGGTGAGCACAATGATTGATAGTAGGTAAAACATCCATGGACTAAATAGACTTATCCAGAGCATGTGTTTTACGCATTCTTGTATGAAACATAAAGGAGTAGCAATCACAATGTAGCAGTGTCGAGTGAATAGTGCAATGGTTGATAGAGGGTAAAACATACATAGACTATATAGATGGACTCAGGTCCAGAGCATGTGTTCTATACATCCATGTGTGAGACAAGGGTAGCAGAGAAACATTGTAAATGCAAATAATTACATCTGTGGAATAGCAAAAATATAAAATATCAAACATTATATCCTTTTAGTGTTCTCAATAGTCTCATTCGGACCATTAGGTGATAGTGCGTCCAATTCAAATATCCAGAAAGATTCTCTGTTAATCTCTGTAGTCTAGATGGTTGTGTATCTGGAATGTGATCTATTACCAGTATTCTAAGGACCCCTGGATTTTTGCCATGCATTTGTGCAAAGTGTCTGGATACACTGTGAGTGGATAAGCCCTTCCTGATATTATATGCCTATTTAGACGACTTCTAATTTGCTGAGTAGTGTGTCCAATATACTGGACATTACATGGGCAGAAAAGTACATATATAACATAACTGCTAGCACAATTAAAAAAATTGGGAGATCCTAAAGGACTCACCAATGTTTATCAAAGAAAAAAAACAATAGTATTATCCATTATAATCTGACAGCAGGCACATTTTGGGCTGTAGCATTTGTAGTCACCAACCTTTGGATTTCTATGGTGAGTAATAGGCTTTGGGGTTCTCAATACACTGGGAGCTAGGAGTTCCTTAAAGGAATTGTCTCATATCAGACAATGGGGGCATATGACTAGGACCCACATCTATATCAAGAATGGAACCCCGAAAGTGGTGGAAGATGCACATGCGCAGCAGCCATCCATTCATTTTCTATGGGGCCACCAAAAGTAGCCAAGCTTGGCTATTGAATTAGAGTGCTGGCCATTCATGTGCACTGTGCTCCCATTCACTTCCATAGGGAGAGCGCTTGGTGGTGGCGGGACCGGAGTCCTCCAGTCTCCACTTTGCAGGGCTAAGTTCCCGATATAGGTGCGGGTCCTAGTGGTGGGACTTGCAGCTATAAGACAATGAGGGCATATCCTAGCGATATGCCCCCATTGTCTGAGATAAGACAACCCCTTTAAGGTTTTGGGCTCCTCTGAATGTGACCCCTGGTATACTGGGTAATATATTCTTGAGTAGTGGATCACATAGAATGTACCAGTGTTTGTGCAGTACCTTTTTTTGCAACCTTATATAATGAATTAAACGTAGTTACAAATCTACTCCGGTGGTCTCCTAAAGGGTTGTTAATTCTTTTGGGGGTGAGACAGTCGACTGTGATTAAATTTGTCTCATAAAGGTGGTAATGATACTCTTGGGTTACTCCATTTCATAGAAACACTTTTTTTTATAATGGCAGACTGTGTTGCAAAATCTGAATCCAGAAAACAATTGCCTCTGGGTCTCATTGTCTGGAGTTGGCTAAAAGGAGCGTTATTTAAGGGGTTCTCCGGGAATTAAGAAAATAAAAATACTTAAATATTACGTTATTACAAATATATTCCAAAATACCTTTAATTAGTTATAATTAGAGATGAGCGAATTTCATATTTTGAAATTCGTTCCCGCTTCGTTTACTGGTATAAGCTGAACTGAGCTATGGATTCCGTTACCACGGACCATTACGCAATTCTATGACGGAATGCATAATGGAATGACTTTAGAGGCATTCTGTTATTCATTCCGCCATAATAGAAGTCTATGGGCTGCATAACGGATCTGGGACGGATCCGTTTTGCAGCCCATAGATTTCTATTATGACGGAATGAATAACGGAATGCCTCTAAAGGTTTTCCGTTATAGAATTGCGCTTTGGTCCTTGGTAACGGAATCCATAACGCAATTCACCTTTTGCCAGTAAATGAAGAATGAACAAATTTCATAACCTGAAATTTGCTAATCTCTAGTTAGAATTGGCTCAATTTGTCTGTAAAACAATCATTAGGAGAAACAAAATGTCCGCCGTCCTATAAGTACAGACCAACCTGTCCTAATCACACTGGAGGACTTACACAAGTTACTTCACAACACTGACATAAGACCTGCCTCATTCTCTGCTTCTGCTTGTCAGGGATTATGATTACAGATGATAAGAACTTCAGCTGAATCTTTGCAGAAATGGAGGAGACATGAAGTACAGAGAGGACGGACATTGGTAATGTGAGGTAATAGAGACTGCATACAAGTGCTGCTGATCATTGTCCACATCCTCACCTTCCTCTCTGTACCTCATGTCTCCTCATGAACTGCGTTCCTACAGAGACAAAATGAGCCATTATAACTAACAAAAGGTATTTGGGAACATATTTTTAATAAAGTAATATTTACGTTTTTTTTTTTTCATTTTCTTAATTCCCGGAGAACCCGTTTAAGCCAGTGGGTGTAATGTCCACTTAAATATTGAATATAACTATTGAAATCCACACTTTTGAAAAAAAAAGTGTTTGTCCATATGTCATTATTTGGGCCCTTGAATATTTCAAGGTCCAAAACTCAATGAAGACACAGGAAAATTTGTGGGTAAATGAAATGCTCCAGTCATTGCTGTTAAGGTACTGCACAAACTCCGTGGCATCATTTTCATACCCCAACCAAATAAAAAATAAATAGTCTATGTAACGTTTATATAGACCTAGGTAGAAAAAAAACAGGGACTGTGCGATGTATTGGCACTCCAAACACCCCATGGATAAATTTGCGTAACTTGGAGCGAAATGCGTGCCCATCGCACAGCCTCTGCGCTGTTGCTATACATGGCCTTCAAAAGAAAATACATTGTTAGAATGAACTACATAGCTTGTATGAGGAACTCTACTTGCACAGCAAGTAGTTAAGCCCCCAGAGTAGTGTGGTAAATATGGCCTCCGGGCCCAGATGGTGTTGAATATTCGAATATAAAGTTGTAACATCTAAGGTACTGTAAGGAAAGAAAATAATGATGGACATGAAAAAGACTGCAGACACTCTATAAGATGTGTTGAGTCATGCAAATACTATGGTAATTTAAAGGGGTAGTCCAGGTACAGAGCTGAACCTGGTCATATCCCCATCTTCCCCTATTTCCTGTTCCGATGCTCTCCCTTGCCCTGAATCGCGCCCTGCCCTTTTTTTTTAGATCCGGTGACATATTGCACTCTTCATGGGTAAAGCTAGGTGGAGGCTTCCTCCTTGCAGTGAGCCCAGTGACATCACCAACACTAATGAATGGGCTTTAATGCTGCCGGCTAGGGCAGCGGTAAAGCCAGGGGCGGACTGGGCCGGGGGGCAGGGAGGCAATTGCCCCCCAGGCCTCCCTAAATAAACGGCCCCTGGGCCGCCCGTCTAAAAAAAATAATAATTTTTTTTTATTCTTCAGGGCCGCACCGCCGATCACCACAGGCGGCGCGGCCCTGGATGTAATTGCGGCCGCTGTGTGCTGTGGGGCAGGGGAGGGAGAGGCGTGTCCCTCCCCTGTTCTTCTGATAGGCCGCAGGCACTAATGCCTGCAGCCTATCAGAGGCCGGCTCAGGAAGCGCGATGACGTCATTATCATCGCGACGCCTGAGCCGGCAGCACACGCTGCTGATGGAGGTAAGTATTTTTTTATTATTTTTTCTTCTTTGCGGAGATCTGTCACTATGGGGGGGGGGGCGGAGATCTGTCACTATGGGGGGGAGATCTGGCACTATGGGGGGGGAGATCTGGCACTATGGGGGGGGAGATCTGGCACTATGGGGGGGAGATCTGGCAGTATGGGGTGCACTATAAGGGGAGCTGGCACTATGGGGCGCACTATAGGGGGAGCTGGCACTATGGGGGGCACTATAAGGGGAGCTGGCACTATGGGGCGCACTATAGGGGGAGCTGGCACTATGGGGGGCACTGTAGGGGGAGCTGGCACTATGGGGGGGCCTATAGGGGGAGCTGGCACTATGGGGGGCCTATAGGAGGAGCTGGCACTATGGGGGGTACTATAGGGGGAGCTGGCACTATGGGGGGTACTATAGGGGGAGCTGGCACTATGGGGGGGACTATAGGGGGAGCTGGCACTATGGGGTGCACTATAGGGGGAGCTGGCACTATGGGGGGCACTGTAGGGGGAGCTGGCACTATGGGGGGGGCCTATAGGGGAGCTGGCACTATGGGGGGAGGGCTTATAGGGGGAGCTGGCACTATGGGGGGCCTATAGGAGGAGCTGGCACTATGGGGGGGTACTATAGGGGGAGCTGGCACTATGGGGGGGTACTATAGGGGGAGCTGGCATTATGGGGGGGACTATAGGGGGAGCTGGCACTATGGGGCGCACTATAGGGGGAGCTGGCACTATGGGGGGCACTGTAGGGGGAGCTGGCACTATGGGGGGCCTATAGGGGGAGCTGGCACTATGGGGGAGGGCTGGCACTATTGGGGGAGCTGGCACTATGGGGGCATTTCTTACTGGCACATTATGGGGGGGGGGCACCATGGGGGAGAGGAGCACTATGGGGGTAACTGGGGGCTCTAAAGGGGCTTTTATTTTAATTATTGGCACATTCTGGGGTGCACTATAGGGGAGAGCAGCACTATGGGGCATCTGGTGCTACTATAGGGGCATTATTTGGGGGCACTATGGGGAAGTGGGGGCTCTAAAGGGGCCTTTTGTATTGGAACATTATGGGGGGCACTATGGCATTTGGTGGCACTAAGGGGGCATTTTTTACTGGCACATTATGGAAGGCACTATAGGGGAGAGCGGCACTATGGGGGAGTGGAGCACTATTGGGGCATATGGTGGCACTAAGAAGGGGCATTTTTTTACTGGTACATTGTGGGGGAGAGGAGCACTATAAGGGCATCTGCTGGGGGCACTAAGGGGCATTTTTTTACTGGCATATTATGGGGACACTATGGGGAAGGGGGAGAGGAGCAGTATGAGGGCATTTACTGGGGCACTATATAGAGGTATTTTATACTGGCATACATTATGGGGACATTAGCTCAACTGCGGGCACTAAGCGGGGGTATTTCATGTACTGTCATATTATAGGGAAAATTAGTACTACTAGGGGGTATTATGGGGAGCTTTACTACTACTAGGGGCTATGAAGAACATGATTACTAGGGCACTATAGGGGCATTATTACTACTAAGTGTGCTCTGGCAGAGAATTATTTCTATTGGTGGGATTTTGGGGAGCATTGTTACTTTGGGGGCACCCTGGCATAGTATCAGCTTAGCACAATTATTTTTGGGGGACATTATCTTTATACTATTAGTGTCTGGGCGCAGTTATTTTTTAGAGCGCTGTGTGCCAATAATTGTTTAAGGGGGCACTATCTGTGTGGTAGTAGTATTTCCAGGCGGACTGTTTCTGCAGTATAGTATTGGGGGCATAGCGGGTACAGTATTGGGGGCACTATCTGTGTGGTAGTTTGTATTTCCAGGGGGACTGTTTCTGCAGTATAGTATTGGGGGTGGCAGGAAACTAATGTCTGTTTCTCAATCTCTGCAGAGAAGGGAGATGGCAGAAAAATCATCATGGCGGTCTGGTCTGAATGGAGAAGATGAGGAAAGAGAACGTCTACAACAAAGGTGACATCACTGGATGTAAGAGGTATGTGGCGCTATGTAGGAGAGGAGATGCTCCGGCTCCTCCTCCTGCCATTTGCAGAAGGAGGATTCAGAACTGGGTGAGGATGACGAAAGGGGGCAGCAGGCCACGGGCGGGTGGCAGATGGTGGGGGGAACCACAGGCCTTGAGCAGGATCAGGGTAGGGAGGAGAGCGGAGGAGCTTCCTGTTATATAAGCAGGCAGTGCAGCCAGGACGGCCTTCCCTCTCCGTATGATGTGTAGAGACAGGCCGCAACTATAAAATGTCAGCTGTACAGTGTGTGTTGGGAGTGGCCTATTATATGTAGGAGGGGCTTTTAATGATGGGTGGGGCTAAAAATGGGCCACTTGACTAGATTTGTCCCCCAGGACTAAGGCTGCCAGTCCTCCCCTGGGTAAAGCCCACCGATCATTGCTGGTGACGTCACCAGGAACATTGCTAGGCAGAAGCCTCCACCTAACAGTGTTAAAAATATAAACAAATAGGCTTTGCCCTGCTCGATACATGGCAGGGCAAGGTAGAGCATCGGAGCATGAAATGCTCTGATGCTCATGTCAGAGGGGCTGAGTGGGGGAAGATGGGGATATGTCCGGGTTTAGCTCTGAACCCGGACAACCCCTTTAAATACATAATCCTGTAAAAACAAGTCTAAATACTGTGATAAAGATGAAGCGATGGATCCAATGCAAGAAATAATAGGTCTCCCTGGGGGTTAATGGTCAATTTGTGCAGTTTGGGCAAAAAAGTGTGATTACACTTACCGGTAATCTGTTTTCCTTGAGCCTATGACAGCACCCCTGGATAGTGAACGCCCCCTCCTCAGGATGGGAAACAGGAACCGCAACTGCTTTAAAAGGAGGGACCATCCCCCTTCACACCAGTACTATTTCAAGAACTAAGGAAAATAATCATCCAATAATAATAATTTTTTTTATATATTTTTTTTATTTTTTGGGAAGGGAATTAACCGGGTGCTGTCATAGGCTCAAGGAAAACAGATTACAGGTAAGTGTAATCACACTTTTCCCCCTCGCCTATGACAGCACCGCTAGATCTAAGCGAGATTAAATCAGGGTGGGACAACTGCCTGAAAGACCTTACGTCCAAATATTAGACCCTCATTAGAGGGTAACTGAAGTCTGTAGTGCCTGAAAAACATGTGAGGAGAACTCCAGATGGCAGCTCTACATATCTGTTCTATAGAGGCAGAGGCTCTTTCTGCCCAGGACGTGGAGAACGCTCTGGTAGAGTGGGCTCCAAATCCAGTAGGCGGGGGAACTCCCTTGGAGGAATACGCTAACTGAATAAATAGCCTGTTTTATATATCTGGCAATGATCTGGGATGAAGCAGCCAAACCCTTTCTCTTGCCCTGAAAGCAAAGAAGTCTAGAGGAAGATCTCCAAGGTTGAGTGATCTCTAGATACTGTAATAAACATCTAACATCTAGACAATGTAAATCCGATTCTCTACTATTTTTAGGAGAAGCACAGAAAGAGGGTAAGACTATCTCTTGAGAACGATGAAAAGAAGACGACACCTTTGGCAAAAATGAAGGATCTGGCAAGATTATCACTCGATCATCCAAAATATTTAAATACGGTCTTTCCATAGAAAGAGCCGAAATATCACTCACTCTCCTAGCAAATGTAATGGCTAGTAAAAAGGCCAGTTTTAGTGTTATTAATCTTAAGGAGATTTCCTGGATAGGCTCAAAAAGATCTGACGTAAGGGCTGCAAGTACCAGGTTTAGACCCTAAGGTGGATTTTTAACTCTATGGACTAGAGATAATTTTGAAACATTTTGAAACTGCAGCTATAAATTCAAAAAGAGCACTTAAGGCCGATATCTGTACTTTTAAAGTACTAGGCCTAAGCTTCCTCTTCCAGCCCTCCTGCAGAAAATCTAACACCAGAGGGATATCAGGGTTTTCTAGAACATCCACCGGTCTCATTGCAAATACACAAAAAGCCCTCCAAACGCATAAATAGATCTCCGAAGTGACCCTCTTACAGCTTGCCAATAGAGTGGTGACTACTTTCTCAGATAAACCTTTCTTCTCTAAAATCTGCCTTTCAAAAGCCAGGCAGTCAAATGCAGATTCTCTACCTCTGGGTGAAGGATTGGACCTTGAGGTAGACGTCCCGGGAAGACTGGAAGAACCTAAGGGGAGGCAATTGACATTTTTCAGAGCCAAGAAAACCAAACTCTCCTGGGCCAGAAGGGCGCCCGGGCTATCACTATGACTATAGCACTCTCTTCCCTTATCTTCTTTAGGACTCTTGGTAATAACTTAACCAGGGAAAATGCATAAAGAAGCCCTTCTCTCCAGGATTGAGCTAGAGCATCCACAGCTGTTGGACGCTTCCCTGGGCAAAGATAGAAGAATCTCTCTACCTTCTTGTTGGTTTGGGTGGCAAAAAGGTCTATCTCTGGAAGACCCCATAAGGCAACTATTTTGTTAAAGATCTGCTGATCCAAAGACCATTCTCCCTGACGAAGAAGATGACAACTTAAAAAATCTGCTGTCACATTGTCTTAGGTGTACTGCAGAAATTTACGAGATAAATTTTTCAGCTCCACAAAAAAAATTCTGACTGAGGGACATAAGGCTTGGAGATCTGGCACCTCCCTGTCTGTTGATATAGGCAACCGCTGTCATGTTGTATGAATAAATTCTGACATTTCTACCTCTTATTATCTGGAGACTCTCTCTTAAGGCCATCAAGATGGCGTTTAGTTCCCTGACATTCTAGACTGGGACTAAACTCTCTGATCCCAAGATCCCTGAAGAAGAAGAGATTCTACATGAGCCCCCCAACCGTAGGGACTAGCATCTGTGGTTAAAGGTATGACTGCCTGTCTCTGCCACGGAACCCCCGTCTGAAGGTTCGCTAGATTCATCCACCACTCTAGCGAGGCAAGCGTCTGAGGCAGGCATGGCAACCTGTGGCTCTCCAGCTGTTGTGAAACTAGAATTGCCACCATGCCCTGCTGTAGGCTGATAGCTGTTGGCAGTCTGGTCATGCTGGGAGTTGTAGTTTTGCAACATCTGGAGAGCCTCAGGTTGGCTATCCCTGGTCTGAGGTGATAGACGAATCCGCGAGTCCAGAGAGAAAAGATTTCTGTCCGAAATCTTCAGAATCTGCAGCTGCAGTGTCCTCGAGTGAAACCTGGCCCATTATACCCCAGGAATGTCTGCATTCATGAGCCCCAGAACTGACATGGCCTCTCTCAGGGAAACTGACTGATGTGATAACAGGTACTGAAGCCTGGATCTGATCAGACAAGCTTTTGTAGGGGTAATAGACACATCTGAGAAGTGGAGTCTAGGATCATCCCCAAAAAGGTGCACACCTGACTCAGAAGCAAACTGGACTTTTCTAGGTTTAGATCCCACCCTATCTTGTCCAACACCTCCCTGAACCATAAAATCTGTTCCTTTAGATGCTTGTATGACTGAGAAATAAGGAGAAAATTGTCCAGATATGGAATGACTACCAAATCCTTCTCGCTCAAATGGGCCATCATTTCCGCAATAATCTTTGTAAAGACCCTGGGGGCCTGAGACAAACCGAAGGGGAGAACTGCACATGTAGGATCCCCTCCTCCAACTGAATTGCTACCCTTAGGTACTTCTGATGACTGGGATGTATAGGGACATGGTAGTAGGCATCCCTAAGATCCAGAGACACCATAAAACAGTTCGGAAACAGATTTAGAAACACAGACTTGATTGATTTCATACGAAACCTTTCGTACACTAGATACCGGTTTAGAAGTTTTGAATTTATTATTGTACGGTAGGAGACATTCGGCTTTTTTACAAAAAAGAGAGTTGAATAAAACCCCTTTGTTCTTTCTTGTAATGGGACCTTCATCAGAACATTCTTTTCTATCAAGGAAGATACCTCTGAAATTATGGCCACCTGTTTCTGAGGGCTTGAACGATAATCTTACTATAAACCTTTCTGGCGGCAACCTCAGAAAATCTATTTTGTAGCCCTCTCTTAAGATAGAGATTATCCATGGGCTGTTTGATATCTTCTGCCATTGTTCTGTGAAGTGAGAAAGCCAGCCTCCCAACGGGGCCCTGGCATCATTGAGGCTGCTTCTTCGAGGCTTCTGCCCCAGAAAAAAGATACCCCTTGGTTTTTCTGGCTGGACCCGAAAATTGCCTAGACCCCTCCTTCCTCCTATATCCACCTTTAATTAACTTCTCAAGCAAATAATCTAAGATGGGCCCAAACAAAAATTCTCCTTGACATGGAATGGCACACAGTTTGGCTTTGGAGGCAGAATCTCTCTTCCAATCTTTTAACAAAATGGATCTCCTTGCTGAGCTGGATAGGGAAGAAGCTCTAGCAGAAAATCTTAACGAATCAGCTGAAGCATCTGCCAAGAAATCAACAGCATTAAATATGGTGGGAAAGGAAGATAGCAGCTACTGTCTAGGGGTTCTCTCCTTTATATGCTCTTCTAGCTCCTTTGTCCAAATCTTTAGGGATCTGGCTACAGAAGTGGCTGCTAAGGCTGGTCTAAAGGCTCCCGCTGTAGCTTCCCAGTTCTTTTTAAAATAAATTTCAGCCCTTATATCTATGGGGTCTTTTAGGGAACCCGTATCCTCAAAGGGAAGAGCCGCCGTCTTGGATATTTTGGCAACAGGGGCATCCAATTTTGGGGTCCTATCCCAACAGGCAGACGCCTCCTCCTCAATATACACTGCGTGCAGAATTATTAGGCAAATGAGTATTTTGACCACATCATCCTTTTTTATGCATGTTGTCTTACTCCAAGCTGTATAGGCTCGAAAGCCTACTACCAATTAAGCATATTAGGTGATGTGCATCTCTGTAATGAGAAGGGGTGTGGTCTAATGACATCAACACCCTATATCAGGTGTGCATAATTATTAGGCAACTTCCTTTCCTTTGGCAAAATGGGTCAAAAGAAGTACTTGACAGGCTCAGAAAAGTCAAAAATAGTGAGATATCTTGCAGAGGGATGCAGCACTCTTAAAATTGCAAAGCTTCTGAAGCGTGATCATCGAACAATCAAGCGTTTCATTCAAAATAGTCAACAGGGTCGCAAGAAGCGTGTGGAAAAACCAAGGTGCAAAATAACTGCCCATGAACTGAGAAAAGTCAAGCGTGCAGCTGCCAAGATGCTACTTGCCACCAGTTTGGCCATATTTCAGAGCTGCAACATCACTGGAGTGCCCAAAAGCACAAGGTGTGCAATACTCAGAGACATGGCCAAGGTAAGAAAGGCTGAAAGACGACCACCACTGAACAAGACACACAAGCTGAAACGTCAAGACTGGGCCAAGAAATATCTCAAGACTGATTTTTCTAAGGTTTTATGGACTGATGAAATGAGAGTGAGTCTTGATGGGCCAGATGGCTGGATTGATAAAGGGCAGAGAGCTCCAGTCCGACTCAGACGCCAGCAAGGTGGAGGTGGAGTACTGGTTTGGGCTGGTATCATCAAAGATGAGCTTGTGGGGCCTTTTTGGGTTGAGGATGGAGTCAAGCTCAACTCCCAGTCCTACTGCCAGTTTCTGGAAGACACCTTCTTCAAGCAGTGGTACAGGAAGAAGTCTGCAAGGTAAGAAAAACATGATTTTCATGCAGGACAATGCTCCATCACACGCGTCCAAGTACTCCACAACGTGGCTGGCAAGAAAGGGT
Source organism: Bufo gargarizans (assembly GCF_014858855.1). Classification (NCBI taxonomy): domain Eukaryota; kingdom Metazoa; phylum Chordata; class Amphibia; order Anura; family Bufonidae; genus Bufo; species Bufo gargarizans. The sequence continues at coordinate 147,291,219 of NC_058086.1, forward strand.
ATAAAAGAAGAAAATCTAATGACATGGCCTCCTTGTTCACCTGATCTGAACCCCATTGAGAACCTGTGGTCCATCATCAAATGTGAGATTTACAAGGAGGGAAAACAGTACACCTCTCTGAACAGTGTCTGGGAGGCTGTGGTTGCTGCTGCACGCAATGTTGATGGTGAACAGATCAAAACACTGACAGAATCCATGGATGGCAGGCTTTTGAGTGTCCTTGCAAAGAAAGGTGGCTATATTGGTCACTGATTTGTTTTTGTTTTGTTTTTGAATGTCAGAAATGTATATTTGTGAATGTTGAGATGTTATATTGGTTTCACTGGTAAAAATAAATAATTGAAATGGGTATATATTTGTTTTTTGTTAAGTTGCCTAATAATTATGTACAGTAATAGTCACCTGCACACACAGATATCCCCCTAAAATAGCTAAAACTAAAAACAAACTAAAAACTACTTCCAAAAATATTCAGCTTTGATATTAATGAGTTTTTTGGGTTCATTGAGAACATGGTTGTTGTTCAATAATAAAATTAATCCTCAAAAATACAACTTGCCTAATAATTCTGCACTCCCTGTATAGTCCTGTATATTACACTGCACCCCATATATAGTCCTGTATGTTACACTGCACCCCATGTATAGTCCTGTATATTACACTGCTCCCCATGTATAGTCCTGTATATTACACTGCACTCCATGTATAACCCTGGATATTACACTGCACCCCAGTTCCAGTCCTGTATATTACATTGCATTGCATGTATAGTACTGTATGTTACACTGCACCCCATGTATAATCCTGTATATAACACAATAATCCACTGTCAAGTATCGGAAATATCTTTAAAATGTTTTATTCTGAAAATGTTACATTATAAATATCTGTAAGCACTCCAATCATCTCACACACAATGTATTTTTTTTCATCAAACAGTAATTTTTATTGGTTTTTGATACATTTTAAAGTTATAGTTATTTTCATTAATGTGTAAAATATATTAATAAACATAACTTTTACATTAGTCACATTGGTTTGTTAGTTATGCATTTAAATTATTAATCGATAATAAAAGGGGTTGGACATGCCAATATGTTAGTGTTGGTATGTTGTTTAGGTAGTTCGGGTTCCATAGAGACCAATATTTTTTTATTTTACTCAAGGATAGTGAATATGATGCGTATTTAACTTCCATGTTGTATGCGTGTGAGACCGATGTCCATACTTCTGTGATGGTAGGAATTTCTGGGCTTTTCCATTTTTGTGCTATGAGGCTTTTTGCGGCTAGTATTATATGGGATCCCACTGTTTGACTATGTCGTGGGATAGGTTGATTTGGTAGGAAACATAAGGCAAAGTCTGGAGATGGTTGAATATTTGTATGTAGCATTCTGTTTAGCTTTTCAAATAGACACAATGTATTACTCCAAACATCTGACATGCAATGTACCACTCCTACGGTTATGCTTGTCCCTCCCCCACCCCCTCTGCCATGCCTCTGATGTGACCCCTTTACTTGTGATGTCATAATGGGGTGCATGACTCACTTACTTATGACATAATAATCAGGGGGTGTGGTCTAATACTATAAATCAGGGTCACATCCTGACAGCAGTGTCAGTTTCTCTAGCTGGCTGTCACCATGGGGAAGTCTAGGAAGAGGAGGAGGTTAGTTCCAAAGACCGTTCCTGTGGTGAATGCTGTAGAGAGCATGGATGTTGGACCTCGTCAGTATCCAGACGATGAAGAGATGGAGTCTGTTCCCAGCGATGACAACAAGATGGATATTGGCCCTCGCCAGTATCCTGATGATGTTGAGATGGAGGACCTTCCGGGGCCCACCAGCAACATCAGGGCCTCCAACCCCCGGAAGAGAAAGCGGACATCTTGTTTCATCTGCCGCAGGCTATAACATCTGCCGATAGGCCCTCCAAATACCATCTGCCCCTTGGCCACCTAAATACCATCTGCTGCTTGGTTCCCATTAACATCTGCCGTCTGGGGCCATTTACCATCTGCGGCTTGGGGCCATTTAACATCTGCAGCTTGTGGCCCATTTACCATCTACCCCTTGGTGCCCATTTAACATCTACCCATTTACCATCTACCTCTTGGGGCCCACTTACCATCTATAGATGGTTTTTACCATCCAAACCATCTGAAATTCCCATGAAGATGAGCAGAGCACCACCAGGTCCGGTAAGTTTAGCTGCTTCCCTCCGTCTTCTCTTTGTGTTTTTGTAAAGTATATTGCGTGAAGAATTTCTCATGACACTATTCTGTCCCCAACAAATTGCCAGATGTGCAACCCCTGACCTCCTCTCTATAAGTTACCGGACCTGAATTCAGCCAGTACAATAGGAGAATTTCAGCTAATTGAAGGAGACATCACCTCCCTTAAAGAGCCAGAGCCACAAAATGAATGCACTGAAAACCTAAAATAATTTTATAATAAACATAGTATTCAAATCTTTTATAATAAACAGTATTTTTAAGCAAAAAAAATTGTGTTTTATTTCTCTTTATTATGAGGTAGCAAAAATGGCTTCTATTTTCTATGCGTGTCTAAAGGGTATATTAAGTAGGTGCAAAGCTGGAGCCTGAAGGGGTGAGTTACCAATGCACGCCAGGCACTCTCCCCAGGTAATATTTCATCCACTAGTGATATCTCTTTAACAGTATGTTCACAAAGTGTGAGCCCATTACATTCAAAATGGCCGCTCTCATGCTAAGGCACTGCTTGTGATGTCATCATTAGAATGCTGGCATGGTCACACTTTTTGTGATGTCACCATTTGAATCCTGGCACAATAACGCTTCTTGTTTCATTAGAAACACTATTTGTGAAGTCATCGGCTAGTAAGCCTGAGTGCGTCATAATCAGTGGCATAACTATAGGGAATAGATAGGGGCTCAGCACCTGTCACCTTAATGGGCCCCCAATCCAGGCAACGCCACACTATGGCTAATAGCAATACTGCTAAATAATGCCTGAATATTAAGCCTGTACTGTTACTAAGCAAATTATTGTATGAAGACCAGTATTACCGCCACACAATGACCATCCAGAGGATGAAATCCTTGTAACAGTGATGCCCTGCAGACCATATAAGTGATTATGGTGCTGTTATATCTAATGGATCACAGGTTACGTCTCTGATTAGAATCGTTTCCTTGTATTTTCCACCTGGCTTGGAGGACTTCCCGGAGGATTTGTGTCTGCAGATCTTGAAACAGAGACATCTTTGGGTCCTGACATTTCCAGTATACCTACCTTAATTAAGTGTCTGTTGTTGCCCCATCCGTCCCTATTGCCTTCTTATTAAACAATAATGTCCCTAAATACCATCTACCACTTGGTTCTCATTTACCATGTGCAGCTTGGGGCCTCTTACCATCTGTGTCTTGGGGCCTATTTACCATCTACCTCTTGGGGCCCATTTACCAACTACAGATGTTTTTACCATCCAAACCATCTGAAATTCCCAAGAAGATATGAAGATGAGCAGAGCTCCACCAGATCAGAGGGAATGGCGGGAGACATAGCTCCTGTGCCCCACTGCAGCATTTAATTATTGCCATCCTGAGGACGGTGATTCAGTTAAATAGGGAGAGAAGAGCACTGCCGAAGCTCTTGCTATTTAAAGGTGTGCACTCCGTGTCCCCCCTCTTGAGGTAGAGAGGTGGCACCCTGTACCATTGTGCCCCTTGTCAGATCATAGAAACGACCCTGCACAGAAGTACTCCCCCTAATGGAAGTGAAGGGCCCCACGGAGTAAATAAAATAAAAATCAGTAATACTCACCATCTCCCGATGAAGGGACCACGTCTCCCTCTCCTCAGCAGACACAATGCAGTGCCATAATCTTACCTAATGGGATGAGTAGATGAGGACAGGCCGGGGATGATCCTGAGACCATGCACTCTTCTACTCAGTCCAGCAGGTAATGTCACTGCGTCACGCCTGCTGGAGAACACACGGCCGAGTAATGAGGCCTGGGCCGTAATGGAAACACACATTGCTTGGGCCTACACAGTAGTCATTATTACTGTGTGTGTGTACTGGCAGTAGGGGACCCCTGTCATAACCCCAAAAGGGAGGACATCACACCCCGAAAATGCAAACATCATACCAAGGACAGTGGGTGACCATAAAGTAAACTATAGGATATGAGCACACCTAGCAGAATATGCACCTAGTACAGTACCAGCAAAATGTATGAGAATAAATACATGTCAAGAAAAGGCAGGGCCTTAGAGGAGGCCGGCATAACAGGGAGTTTGGTTCAGGGAGACCCGGCTGGGATTGGTTAGTTTAAGTTAGTGGGGCAGGAAATAAGGGGTTAAAAAGGGGAGTGCGGGAAGCGGACAGGGCCATTTTGGATTTACTCAGTAAAGCTTGCGCACCTGTATCGATGGCTCAGCTGGAAGCTCTCCGGAAGGAGCTGCGGGCAGCCGCTGATGTCCGCGGTGTGGGGTGGGTACAGGAGCTAGAGAGCCTGAGTGCGTCATAATCAGTGGCATCACTAAGGGGAATAGATAGGGGCTCAGCATCTGTCACCTTACTGGGCCCCCAATCCAGGCAATGCCACACTATGGCTGCTAGCAATACAGTTAAATCATGCCTGAATATTAACTCTGTACTGTTACAAAGCAAATCACTGTATAAAGGCCAATATTACCACCAAACATTGACCATCCAGTGGTAGAAATTCTTGGTACAGTGATGCTCTGCAGACCATATAAGTGATTACAGTGCAGTTATATCCAATGGATCACAGGTCACGTCTCTGATTAGAATCGTTTCCTTGTATTTTCCATCTGGCCCGGAGGACTTCTTCCAGCCATGACTTGTGTCTGCAGAGCTTAAAACAGAGACATCTTTGGGTCCTGACATTTCCAGAATCATCCCTACCTTTTTCATCCTGCAATTCTGTGCCTGTTGCTGCCCTATCCATCCTTATTGCTTCCTTGATAAACGATAATGTCCCTACAGAAATAACAATATCCCTTGAATAAATAAAATTACCCCCTAAATAAATCATATTGCCCTTAGTGCCCAATGAATAAGTTATAATGCTCCTCAAACATAAACTTTACACTCGCCTAAATCTCCCAGCTATCACCCTGACCCAGGCCTCAAGACAGAGAATCTACCAAAGACTTCAACTGTATCAGAGTCCTGTGGGTCTCCTTGTGCTTTTGTAAACTGTTTTTCTTATTTGGATTTTTTCTTCTAAGATCTGACTACAAAACAACATGAGGAATCTATCATGATACTATTCCCTCCCTCAAAAATTTGCCAGAGCTGCATCCCCCGACCTCCTTTCTACAAGTTACCAGACCTGAATCCAGCCAGTCCTATAGGAGAATTCCAGGTGATTGAAGAAGGAGCCACGACCTCCCTTAAAGAACCAGACCTACAAAATGAATGCACTTAAAAGCTAAAAATCATTTTTTTTATAATAAACATAGTATTTGTTTAAGAAAAAAAAACTTTTTTTTTTTTCTTAATTATCAAATTGCACAACTTGGCCTCAACCCCTATTTTCTATGGGTAATCTAAAGGTGTATTGAGTTGGTTCAGGGCTGAAGTCTAAAGGGGTGAGTTACTAATGCACTCCATGTCTGACCCCATCCCCCCCCCCCCCCCCGCCCCATTTAGCCTCACCTTTTTTTTATTTATTTTTATTCAAAAGTATAAAATGTAAAGTCACAAATTTTTGCATGCCCCAAAGTTTGTGACTTTTAGTATGCCCAAAAACTAGTACGTCTCCAAATAAATCCCTCTTCTATACCCCCCCCCCCCCCCAATTAGGTAATACTTCATAAGGGTATGTGATAAGGGTATGGGTATGTTCACATGACCTTTTTTTTACATATTTGACATATATTATGTTCCAAAATCCATGTGGAATCCAAATCCAATGGTTTTCAATGGGAACTCATGCTGCCAAATCGCATGGGGCACAAAGGGGGACATTATTATTACATCAGGACACAAAAGGGAACATTATTATTTCATTCGGCATAAAAGGGGTATTATTATTGCATGGGAGCAAAAATTGGCACATTATTATTGCATAGAGGCACAAAGGGGGAGATTATTATTGAACTGGGCATAAAGCCTAAGGAGGGACAATATTGGCAGCATGCTAGTGTGGCATGGAAAATTTGTTTCACACTAAGCCACACCTCTAACTCAGCCCAGTGCCTACCTTTATACCCACAAAGTAGAATGTCTTAGTGCCCCCACAGAGTAGAATGCCCTCTTTTTGCCCCCATATAGTAGTTATGCCCCCGCACAGTAGAATGCCTTAGTGCCTCCATACAGTAGAATGCCCCCTTAGTGCCCCACACAGTAGATATGCCCCCTTAGTGCCTCAACATGGCAGAATGCCCTATTTAGTGCCTCCACGCAGTAGAATGCCCCTTTAGTTCTCCCTTAAAGTAGAATGCCCCTTTAGTTCTCCCTTAAAGTAGAATGCCCCTTTTAGAGCCCCCTTATAGTAGAATGCCCTTTTAGTGCAACCACAGTAGTGTGCAACCTTAGTGCCCCCACACAGTAAAATACCCCTTAGCTGAATAGCTCATTAGTTAAAAGTCTCTGCCAGACACCCCCTCTTGAGGCAGCAAAGCGGCGCCCTGTGCCGTCGCACCCCTCGCTCGGTCCTAGAAACAGCCCTGCACAGTAGTACTACTCCCAATATAACTGAAGGCCCCCAGTGGTGTAAATAAAATCAGCAATACTTACCTAGCCCCATTCTCAAGATGAACAGACCACGTCCTGCTCTCCATAGCAGGCACGATGTAGTGACATAATCGCACCTGCTGGGATGAGTAGACGAGGACACGCCGGGGATGATCCTCAGACCATGCACTCTTCTACTCAGTCCTGCAGGTAATGTCACTGCGTCACGCCTGCTGGAGACAGCATGGCTGGGAAATGCGTCCATGGACATAATGAATAACAGACACTGATTTATAGCCTGAGCCTCGCCTGGGCGCACACATGGTAGTCATAATTACTGTTTGTGCATACCAACAGTACAGTTGCAGCTTTCATAACCCAAAAAAGAAGTACATCACACCCGGGACAGTGGGTATGATATAGCACACAGAAAGGAACCCATAGGCTACATGCATGCGTAACGGAATTCAAGATATTTTTTTTTACGGATTCCCAAACGAAAAAACCACAGGGTAGTATGCAGCAGGTTCCTCCCCCTAGGACCCTCCTAAATAACACATCCCAGGTGTAGGAATTGCCGAGAGGTATGTTGCGGCCTAAAATGTCTGTTATGTGTGTCATGGTGCTCCTACCTGGATACCGCTGGACCCCATGCTTTGGCTCCAAAGCAATAAATAGGGAGAATAATTAAGGGATAAAAAAATAACTGGAGTCCAGACCTAGAGATGAAGTTCAATAGCAGCTTTACGTTGCATAAACGTTATCCAAAACGGTTTACAGGCTTTGTCTTGCTTCCATCAGGATTAAGCATGAAACTGGCAGGCAAAATCCACTCTGCTATATCTGTTTTTCTCTGACTCTGCTGAACAGACAGGCTGGCTGCATAACTCAGCTTCTTCTGTATGCTGCACTTCACTTTGTAGTCTAACTCTAGGCTATGCCAGGGAACTTTCCTCCCCCTCCTGTATGCTGTGAAGCAGGCATCCTCAAACTGCGGCCCTCCAGCTGTTGTAAATCTACAACTCCCACAATGCCCTGCTGCAGGCTGATACCTGTAAACTGTTCGGGCATGCTGGGAGTTGTAGTTTTGCAACAGCTGGAGGGCCGCAGTTTGAGGATGTCTGCTGTGAAGTATACAAACAGTGACTCCATATGCATTTTAGATACAAAACCTATCTAGGGTATCTGTCTATTATCTACTGAGATATTTTAAAATAGTCTCACAGTGATTTTGCAAGCTATAGTCTGCATAAGTATCCTATTTAATGAGAACAAAAAAAAAACTAAGTTTTAAATTGACAGCACGTGTAAAAAGACGCTCTATGGTCAAATGACCAAATTATATGAATTAGGGTGGCCATTGGCTTCACCCCATAAAGGCAGACCTCACCGTCCACGCCCCCAAACTGCTAAACCTCGCCCCATTGCTGGCAAAAGGGTGCGGGAGACTGGAAGATGGGAAGGGTGAGCTGGAAGCAGCCAGGGGTGCTTCTCTCACCCTCAAGTCAGCAACAGACAGCCATATCCGTGGGCCATGTCTAGTGACAGACTGGGGGTGAGAGAAGCCTCAGTTAGTCAGTTTGTACAAACAAACAGCACAATGCTGGTGTCTGAGTGTGAGCTACTCCCTGCGTCCGTCCAGACCTTGTGCTGGATGGAGAACAGGGAGCCAGAAAACCTGACTGTCTGGCCTAAAACGGACGTCTGGCCACCCTAATTGAGCCCCGCCCATCCTGCACTGATCTCACAGGTCCTTTAGCTTACGCTAATGGCTGTTATCAACCATTAGGAGAGTACTTTTACCATACCTCCCAACTGTCCTGGATCCGTTGGGACAGTTCTGGATTTCAGTGGCTGTCCCTCGGTCCCGATACGGGGTAGCTATGTCGCGCTTTCAGGCATCTGCCCCTGTAATGCTGAAGCAGAGACAGCGGTCAGCTCCCTGCTTCATCATTCCTATCCCCTGCCGACGCTCCACACTGCAGACCTGTGCGGGGGGCGGAGCCGGTGGTCAGCCTTGGCTCCTCCACAGGCCAGAGCAGCCGATGTATCATACTGCTGCTGCTAGGAACAAGGTGAGTATGTGGAGTTTTTTTTTATTAAGGAGGTTTAATGGGGGTCAGATATGGGGGTCTGAAGGTCTAATGGGGGTCAGATATGGGGGTCTGGAGGTCTAGTGGGAGTATGGAGGTCTGATGGGAGTCTAGAGGTCTGATATGGGGGTCTAGAGGTCTAATGGGGGTCTGGAGGTCTAATGGGGGTCTTATATTGGGGTCTGGAGGTCTAATGGGGGTCTTATCTACGGTCTGATATTGGGTCGGGGTCTTACATGGAGGTCTAATGGGGGTCTGATCTGAGGTCTAAAACTGGGGTCTTATGTGCTGTCTGACATAGAGGTCTAAAGGGGGTTTGGTCTGAGATGGGGGATCTCATTTAGGGTTTTATATGGGGGTCTGAAAGGAAGGGGGGATTTTTTTGTACTAGCGCACAATATAAAGGGGTGTTTTGTACTGAAGCACTGTGTGGTACCAGTATTTTCAGGGGGACTTTTTCTACAGGAAAGTATTGGGGAGTACGGTGGGCACAGTATTGGGGGTGGCAGTGTAACGGTCAGAGGAGGAAGAGACCACAAGGCAGGATTTAAGTACAGTACAGCAGACAAGAAGACTGAAGCAAAAAAACGGCTTTATTAAGGAGCAAAATGAAACTGTCGGAAAACCTGAATAACAGCACAGTACCAGAACACCAGAGGCACAATGGGTCAATGACAGGAATGGCATGAACAGGTGACCATAAATCAACAACAATGGTACAGGAATTTTGCATAGACATAGAATAAGCTAAACAGCAAACAGTCAGCTTACAATCTACTCTCAACACTTATTTCCTATCTAGCCCTGCTACTCAGGGGACGCTTCTACAGCGCACTGACTAAGTCCCTGACTCTATAACCTATCACAGCTTGGCACCGATGCCACTCACAGTTCTGCAGATTCTCCTTGATCCAATAAAATGCAGTCTGGCTCCAGATCCGGTCGCTTGCTTGTCTGTCTTTCTCTCTCTGGTTACAGCAGATGCAGATCTTCACCTAGTTTCAGCTCTGGCAGGAGGGATCCGGCTTGTACTGGTTCTCTGACACACGGTCCCACTCCTCTGGAACACACTGTGAAGTCTCCTTCTCTGGGTCACAGCTGTAGCACTTCAGTTAAGAGTCTACCTTGGTCTGTCTCCAACACAGCCAGCTTCTCAGGACTCCATCAGTCAGTCTCCGTGTCCCATCACTAGCCTTTACTTGGCTCCTAACATGGCAGCCATCCTCACAGCTATCGGGGCACACACACGCCTCCAGCCAGGACTAAAAAAAAAACTGGAACTTCTGGCTCCTCCTATCTCTTGTGCACCTCAGAAAAAGTTCAGCTTCCTCTACTCAGAGCCACATCGACCTCTAGTGGCTGAAATAAGTCACCACAGTCTATGTAACACTATATTGTAGATATCTGTGCAAAGAACAGTATTCTAGGGGCTGACCCTTACAGCAGGATGGGGTGTTGAGAAGGTGAGGAGAAGGATGGAAAAGTAGGAAAGTAAGATGTCTGTTTGTTAAACTCTGCAGAGACGAGGCGCGGATAAAATAAGTCACCATGGCGGTCTGGTCTGACAGGAGAAGAAGAGGAAAGAGAATATCTACATCAGGGAAGAGAAGTCACTGGCTGTAAGAGGTACATCTGTGGCGCTGTATTACCCTGTATGTTCTGTAGCGCTGTACAGTATGTAATGTTTTCCAAGGATGTCTTTAAAGGTTTTTCTTTTTTGTATGAGCGCTGCCTTCTCTGCTCTGTTTACTTGCTCATCACTGCAAATGCTACGATGAGCAGGTGAACAAACAGAGAAAGCAGCTCTCATATGAGCGCTGCCCTCTATTCAAATAGCTGATCGTCGGGGGTGTCGGAGGACCCCTGATGATCTGATATTGATGACCTATTCTGAGGATAGGTCATCAGTAGTAAAAAGAGGACAACCCCTTTAACAGTAGGACTGGAGGGAAGATGGGGGGCCATTTCAATATTTGCCTTGGGCAGCAGAAAAGCTAGGTGCACTAGCGCTGAGTGAAGGGGAGGGCAAGCTGAACTCATGCACCAGAGCCCATGAGCCTATAGCTACGCCCGTGAATGTGGGCATAAATACTGTGCAGTGGCATAAAGGAGGAATAATTACTATGTGGGGGCATTTAGGGGACTGACTGGGATTAGGTGTTTTGTTAAGTTTTGGGTGGAGGTAGAGGTGCGGCCTAGTGGGAAAAAAAAAATTTCGCGCCGCACATAGTGTCCCTCATCCTTCTTTTCAAAAGTTGGAAGGTTATGCTCTTACTAAGTGCCAAGCTTGCATAGCGGGACATGCAAGCAACCGCCCGTGACAGTGGAGAAAAAGCGGGACCGTCTCTCCGGATCAGGGATGGTTGGGACCTTTGCTGTTGACGGTTGAGGTGCCTTTGATATTGAAGGTTTTGAGGTGCAAGGCAAGGTCCCTTGATGCAGGTGTGGACATTGGTGCAGTGTAGCAGTGCAGGGAGCAATGATAAGGCCGTTGTGCAGCAGAACAGTACTTTACTGAAGAATTCAATATCGCTTATAAATACCATGTGCATGTCAAATACAGCAAATGGACATACCACCTAAAAATACATTTTTACCCCTTTTGACAGCTGTATTTTCCTAAATGGGGGTGTGTCCCTACACACTGACATTGTCCAATCATTGCACACTGTTTATTGATGTATTCTTTTGTCATGGGGAATGGTAACACCCAGTTGTCATTTTTTTCTGAAAATTTCTCGGAGGAACAGCACAACACAGATTTGATCAAAATGATCCAGAATTAGTATTTTATGGGGAATACAAGTATTTATTGAAACAGAAAAGTGCGTTTTTTGATCTTCTAAATGGGATTTAAATAACCCCACCCAGGCAGTCATTGACTGCAGTGGGGCACGTGACCTCCATCCACGCCAGTTTACATGAGGTGAACAAAATGCAGTGAAGAAAGCAGTAAATCCACAGAACCGGAACTGAGCATCAGAGAGCGGGAAAGTATTCCACCATTGACTGGTCCTGTTGGGTGTAGAGGTTTATTTAAAATTCACTTAGAAGAAGGACAGCCCCTTTAAGTTCCGATCAGCAGACAACTAACCAACTATAGTCATATCTTCTTGAGTTTGGATATCACCTGGCACATAGTAAGAGAATGATGGTGGTGGCCTTTCCAAGAAACCGGACACCTCAGGGTAATTGTTCTTCTTCTCTTCCATGTGTCCTACTATATGTTATAGGCTATATGTTAAGTCTATTTATACCATACGTACAAGTTGAGGATGGATTTTTCTTGCATTTTTGTACAGAAACTATGAAAAGTTTTAATGAGCCGAGGTACAGGTCACATGAGGCAATTAATAAGAGCAAAAGTTTTAGGAGAAACTTGTAGGTAGCAGTGAGTGGCATTCTAGAAGAACGTTGAGTGTGGAAACAGGTCAGGTTAAGGTTACGGTGGACAGATGGAAGATGTTATACGGAGTAGTAGTAGAAATTAGAAATGACTTGTCAAACACAATATGTTAATATTTATTAATCTCTGTCCATGTGCTATTTTAGCCACTCTTAAGTGTCAGTTTAACTGCCAGGTCCGAGCTGGTGTTAATCTTGTCTGCCAAAGTAACTTGAATCAAACTGAGAAATAGCTGACACAGTGTAAAGCACTAGGACAGGAGCGAGAGATGTACAGGTCAGTGTCCTTTGTAAGATGGAAATGATGAATAAATGAGGGTGCACCTTTAAGTCATGCAGCCACCAGAAATCATGAATAAAGAAGGAGCAGAAAAAGCGCCTCCAGCAGATGCCTCCGTGAATATATAGGAAAAATCGAGCTCTGGCTTAACAGATGGACTAAAGATGTGCAGAGCAGAAAGATTTACCAGTCTAAATAATTCAACGTAATGTTGTGTGGCATCAAGGGCTGTTTGAGGCTGCAACCAGCAGAAGGTACAGATGGGAAGGCAGGCCAGGCCTTTCCCACAAAACCTATTAAAAAACATTTCCGCCGCAGAGACAGTATGTTACAGAGTCACTCGGAGACTGGTGAGACATTACTGTGCCCCAGGCTCTGTTCTGCAAGGTCACCGGAGGAGTTAATCTAGAAGGCTGTGACTCTCAACAACAACTATTCCAACAAATACAGCTTTCCCGATCACTGTGCATTCCTGTACTCCCGTTATACCAGCTTTACCATCTTCTCTTCTTATCCTTTCTGCCTCCTCATCAGTGCTACCTATGTTCACACTTCTTCTCTTCTGATTTCTTCCAGGGATCTTTTCCTGAAAATACTATACACATACTGTATATCTATCTATCATGTTGAGCGAATCGTAGTCCACAAAGTGGACTTCCATCCGAATTTCAGGGAAAATTTGATTCACCGCGAGGCCGAATTTCCTCATGCTCCATGGTAGCAGCTCAATTGTACCTGAAATAGTGTAAAAAAACATCATAACTCATCCATTTGATTGCGAAGGGCTGGCCGCCGCCATCTTGATTGAAGATCTCACACAAAATCCTGTGCACAGTGACATATGCCATCGCAAGCAAATGGATGACATAAGTATGATACTTTTTTTTTTTCTATTTTACACTCTGTTATTACTGTCAGATTCCACAATCAGCTATGAACATGGCATCTGAGGGGTACAATGTCATTGCAGCTCCCTGTCATTGTACCCACCACTTACAAAGAAATGCGCTGTGTGACAAAGTCATTTGTCATGAAACAAAAAAAAAATTAAATTAAATTTGGCACAATCTCTTGTATATATATATATATATATATATATATATGTAGTCGGAAAAGGACAGCAACTCCAATATTATCAAAAAGATTATTTATTGGGCCACAGCGGCACAGTGAGGCGACGTTTCGGCTCAAAATCCAGAGCCTTTCTGGATTGTTTTTGAGAAAGGCTCTGGATTTTGAGCCGAAACGTCGCCTCACTGTGCCGCTGTGGCCCAATAAATAATCTTTTTGATAATATTGGAGTTGCTGTCCTTTTCCGACTATTTACAAGGGTAAGCAGTGAAATCCCTGGACATAGCACCCGCTCTTATGGTGTGAATTGGTGCTGCCAAACGTTTCTTTTTAAATATATATATATATATATATTTACATACACACACAGTGGATTTAAAAAGTCTACACACCCCTGTTAAAATTGACAAAGATAAATCATTTCAGAACTTTTTCCACCTTTACTGTGACATATAAACTGTACTAGATTTATAAAAAGGGTTTGACTAGGTTCCCTTTGAGTTGTGAGAAATTTGGATCAGAACCGAAGCAATTTTCCCTTATGTACTATGTTACTATGTTACCACTCAATTGAAAAACAAACTGAAATCTTTTAGGTGGAGGGAAGAAAACAAAAAAAAAAAAAATAATGTGGTTGCATAAGTGTGCACACCCTCTTATAACTGGGGATGTAGCTGTGTTCAAAATTAAGCAATCACTCCAAAATCATGTTAAATAGGAGTCAGCACACACCTGCCATCATTTAAAGTGCCTCTTATATGCCCTAAGAGAAAGCGTGAAGCGAAACGATCGTCGGGCGGCTGCTCCAGACTGGGTCAGTAAGATATGTGACTGTATGTACTCTTTCCCCTCAGCAGACTCATTTTGTAGGGGTGCACGAAGGCTCACACTGATGTGCACGGATAGTGCTTGCGGTGCATTGTAATTGATATCCTGTGTGCACTTTGCTAAATGATCCCCACTTATCTGATGCTGCCTAAATTGTGGGTATACTAGTCCCTCATGGTCTGGAGCTCACTCTGTTTTTAATTTTTCTGTAACACTTCTGTGTTCCCATGGCTGCTTCTTTTTGTAATCATTTTTACTAATGTATTGTAAATGGATGTCTAATAAAGGATTCATTGATTATAATTACTTGTGTGGTAGCTTTTTGAGTGTTATAGGTGATATACGATTAACTCCATGCAAGATATTTATGGTATTAATTTTTTGGTGTTTTGCCTCTTATTAACCCCAAATAAAGTTCAGCTCTAGTTGGTCTTTTGTGAAATTTTCTTAGTCACATCCCACAGCAAAAGCCATGGTCCACAGAGAGCTTCCAAAGCATCAGAGGGATCTTATTGTTAAAAGGTATCAGTCAGGAGAAGGGTACAAAAGAATTTCCAAGGCATTAGATATACCATGGAACACAGTGAAGACAGTCATCATCAAGTGGAGGAAATATGGCACAACAGTGACATTACCAAGAACTGGATGTCCCTCCAAAATTGATGAAAAGACGAGAAGAAAACTGGTCTGGGAGGCTACCAAGAGGCCTACAGCAACATTAAAGGAGCTGCAGGAATATCTGGCAAGTACTGGCTGTGTGGTACATGTGACAACAATCTCCCGTATTCTTCATATGTCTGGGCTATGGGGTAGAGTGGCAAGACGAAAGCCTTTTCTTAAGAAGAAAAACATCCAAGCCAGGCTACATTTTGCAAAAACACATCTGAAGTCTCCCAAAAGCATGTGGGAAAAGGTGTTATGGTCTGATGAAACCAAGGTTGAACTTTTTGGCTATAATTCCAAAAGATATGTTTGGCGCAAAAACACATCACCAAAAGAACACCATACCCACAGTAAAGCATGGTGGTGGTAGCATCATGCTTTGAGGCTGTTTTTCTTCAGCTGGAACTGGGGCCTTAGTTAAGCTAGAGGAAATTATGAACAGTTCCAAATACCAGTCAATATTGGCACAAAACCTTCAGGCTTCTGCTAGAAAGCTGAACATGAAGAGGAACTTCATCTTTCAGCATGACAACGACCCAAAGCATACATCCAAATCAACAAAAGAATGGCTCACCAGAAGAAGTTTAAAATTTTGGAATGGCCCAGCCAGAGCCCAGACCTGAATCCAATTGAAAATCTGAGGGGTGATCTGAAGAGGTAAAAAGTTCTGAAATGATTTATCTTTGTCTCATTTTTTTACATCACCGAAACCTGACATTTTTCACAGGGGTGTGTAGACTTTTTATATCCACTGTATATATATATATATATATATATATATATAGATCTTGCTTTGTGCCGCCTGTCATGATTGCGCACAGGACAGGCCTCGCACATGCAGCAGGATAGACCACGAGAGGCACTCTGGCATTCGCTGCACTCCTGGCCTTGGATGTGGCTGTAAGGGGGATCTCTGCTTTCACGCTTGCTTTCACACTTGCATTAGACCACCAAGGAGTGAAGCAACCCCCCCCCCCCCAAACACATCCACACACAACGCTGCCACTATCCATCAGTAGAGCCGATGGAACAGTTCTACCTTATGGTAAACTTCTAGCACACACAGGTGGGTGAACAACCCCATATACTGCAATGGTTCTAAGCACAAATGCGTGATAGCCATTAAAAAAAAA
Source organism: Bufo gargarizans (assembly GCF_014858855.1). Taxonomy (NCBI): domain Eukaryota; kingdom Metazoa; phylum Chordata; class Amphibia; order Anura; family Bufonidae; genus Bufo; species Bufo gargarizans. The sequence goes on from NC_058086.1 coordinate 147,307,386, forward strand.
CGGACATCACACAGACGTTTTTCACTTTGTTTGAAAGCAACTTAAGGGTAGATTCACACAACAGTGATAAACGGCAGTGTGACAGACATTTTTTTTATAGGCCATCACATGGTTATCTTCAGAATCAATTAAAGTCTATGTGGCTATTCATATTTTTTGGCCGTTTTCATGGCCAGATGTATCCTGTTAGAATTAATGGTGCTTGGAATTGCACCCAGCCCCATTCACTTGAATGGGGCTGAGCTGCGCCCATGCCATGTGACACATGGACATGTCATCACTGGCCTAGGGAAAGCTGAGAGAAGGCCGCGGCGCTCACTGGAGTGCAGGTGCCTTCTCAAACAGCTGATCAGCGGGGTTCCCGGGTGTCGGATCCCCACCGATCAGATACTGATGACCTGTCCTCTAAATCTGAGAAAACCCCTTTAACCTGACAGACTAAACTAGCAGAACAGGGAAACAGTGTTAAAGAAAAACACTCACTTCGGCCTTCAGTCAAGTGGCAAATGATCAGCCGAATTAAAACTATTCATTTTAAGGGTTAGTCTGGGATTTTGATAGGTCATCAGTACCTGATTGGTGGGGGTCCCACTCCTGGAATCCCAGCCAATCAGCTATTTAAAGAGGCCCAGCCCTCCAGTTAGCAATGCAGCCTCTTCCTAGGCCAGTGATGTCACATTCATTGGTCACGTGGCATGGGCACAACTCAATCCCAATCAAGCTGCAATAACAAGCTCAGCAACCATACAACGTGCAGTGCTATTCTTGGTAAGATGTGAGGAGGCTATAGCGTTCATCTGAGTGCCACAGCTTCTTCAAACAGCTGATCTGCTTGGTTTCCGGGATTTAGATCATCATGGTCAGATATAGGCGACCTATCCAGAGGATAAGGCCATCAATAATAAAATCCCAGTCAACCCTTTTAAGATGACAACAGTCAAAAATATCCATCTTGACAGGCACATTTTTGGTAGACAATACTATGCCGTTGGGCGTTGCAAATGATCATTTGTGAATAATAATAAGGATGCTCTGCCAGAATGGTCCACATTTAGCTGACTTCTATCTTACGTGAACAGGCTGCTTTAGTTTAAATCTACCAACCTCTCAGTTTCTACTGTACTCTGTTATCTTTCAATCAGCAAGATCCAAAATTATATCTCTCATGCTTACGGTATACTTTTCTATTATAGGACAGATAAGTGAATGATTTTCTTTACGCTGTCACTAAGACATATATTTATACCAGCATTCTACAGGTTTCTTTAGGAATTGATCCCAACAGAAGGAAGAAAAATCCCTAAAGCACTGTTCACACTAGAGTAATCGGTGGCATCCATATTGGAGTCATGACAGCAATACTGGATCAGTTTTTAAATGGATACCAACAATTTCTATTGGACTTTAACGTTGTCCTTGAGGTCTCAATAAGGGATGTTAATATTTTTGAAAGCAAGAATAGTTCTGCAGACAGGACTACTCTCCATCAATACTGAAATCCTTAGATGACTGAATATACAACATCGGTATCGATATTACTACAGCAGTAACACTTTTAGGGTCCTTACACACATGAATTTTGTCAGTTAGGGTGGGTTCCCACTAGCATTAGGGATTCCGTTATGTATTTCCGTTATAACATGGTTATAATGGAAAATAACGGAATCCATAAGACGGAAGGACGGATTCGTTCTTCTGCCCATAGACTTGTATTATGACGGAATGCAAAGCGGAAGCCTTTAAAAGCCATTCCGTTTGCTTTCCGTCCTAATAGAAATTCTATGGGAATCAAAACGGATCCGTCTGGGTCCCGTTATGCAAGACGGAAAACAAAGTCCTGTCGACAGCCCTTTGTTTTCTGTCTTGCATAATGGGACCCAGACGGATCCGTTATGCTTTCCCATAGACTTCTAAGTCAAACTGAAAGAGTTCAGCTTGCCCCCCTCCCCTCGCTCAGTGCTTTTTGGACAGAAAACCTTTGTGCTGCCTGAGACAAAAATGTAAATGGCACCCCCCAATGCCGAGTTTTTGACCTAACCCCTTCCCTCCAGCCAGAGCTGTAACTTGACTAGCATACACTTTCTATAATACCAGTGTCTTTTTATGTGGCACAAGGGTCTTTGGGCCCCCTCAGGCTCCTGGGCCCAGTAGCAACTGACACCTCTGCACCCCCTAAAGCTACGCCCTAGATCACGGCACAACAGAGTTCTATGGGGGGCATTTTGTATATTAAGGGTACTGAAAGAGTTGGGCCTTTTTTAAAAAAAAAAAAAGCCTATGAAATGAATCCAGAAACAGATGCAAAACAATTAAAAACAGATAAACGAACAGAAAATGGATGCACACATTGATGCAAAATGGCGATGAAAGACAGTTTATCCATTTTCTTCACTCTTAGGCCAAGCAGTACTTTTTTTTTTTGTAACCTTTATTCTTTTCTTTTTTTAAACATAAAATCTTTCATCACATCAATAACACAATAGAACATATTCCATATTACTGCTATAAAAAACATCATGAAATATCACCCAAACACCCACCCACCACCCCAGGGGAAAGAGACGGAGAGAGAGGGAGAGAGAGGAAGAAAAAAACAAAAAAACAAAAAAAAATAAAGCTCCACCTAGTATGGCCATTTATTCCAAATCTCGTCAAGACCCGCCGGGTCCTTAGTGTGGCACCCAGAAACCCGGTGGATTTTAATAAGATTTTCTACTGCTGCTCGCCACTGACCCACTGTAGGCGGATCTTCTTTTATCCATTTCCTAAGTATAAGAAGTCTAGCCTGAAATAGTACTTTACCCAAAACCAGTCGAACTTCCTTCTTTAATTTCAGATGTTCCATTGCTCCCAATATACATACTACTGGAACTTCAATCACCTGGACCTCCAGGAATACCGCAACAGTCTCTACAATCTCCTTCCAGTATCTAAAAAGTCTGGGACATCTCCAAAAACAGTGTATTAAATCTGCCTCCCTTTCCCCACATTTGGGGCATTTATCCGACATTCTGACCCCCATTCTCTTTAAGGTCTTAGGAGAACGATGTAATCTATGTACTATAAAGAACTGTGATATTTTGTGTGAACCCCTATCTGACACCATTGGATAGTTTCTTAGGGCATCTTGCCATTTCTCGTCAGTAAAAAAAGGCTGGAGTTCTTCTTCCCATTTTTTTTGGGCCAATATTATAATCCGTTCTTTCTTTCCTTCCATCAATATCCTATATCTTTTTTTTTTGTTATACCACTTTTTTCTCCACTCTCAGTAAATTTATCTATTAGATCTGGTTGTGCCTTTCTATATTTGTCCAAATTTAACCCTGTCCTTAAAGCGTTCCTAAACTGGAAATATTTATAAATATCCTTTTGAGGGATCCCAAACTCCCTAACCAGTGTATTAAAGTCCTTCAGTTTATCATCTTCAATTACTTGAGCTAAGTATTTTATCCCCTTTTTTTCCCAATCAATGTAACTCCTAATCGTTTGTAACTCTTTCAAATTAAAATTTTTCCAAATAGGTGTATATTGAAGAAAACCTTTTATCCCAAGTAGTTTTTTAATCTGCCCCCAAATGTGATCTATTGTGTTCATAATACTATTTCCTATATTATTTTTGTCAAGTATACCCGATTCCATTATCTCTAAGTGATTTAATTCCCCTCGCCAACCCATTTTATTTAATACGTGTCTTCCCACTAAACTATTCAAACTATCTCTTATCTGACTATATTGTGTTATCAAATAGTACATAAACCAGTTAGGAACCGCCAACCCACCCTCTCTCACTGGGAGCTGGAGCACTTCCTTTTTTATCCTGGGGATAGAGCCCTTCCATATGAATTCCCCCATTAGGCGGTCCAGTAACTTAAATATCTTCTGCGGGAGTCTTATTGGTGCAGTTTTGTAACACATACAATACCTTTGGTAGAAAGATCATTTTTATTAGATTTACCCGACCTTGAATAGAGAGTGGTAGTCTTTTCCAGATATGTATTTTAGTTCTGAGTTCTTTTATTACAGGGAGTACGTTTAATTTTTCATAGTCTTCTATATTACCGGAGAATTGTATACCCAAATATTTAAAACTCTCGTATTTCTCAAGTACTTGAACTCTTAAGTCTCTCCCAAGCTGCCCCTCCCCCAATACCATCATGTGAGATTTCGCCCAATTAATATTTAATCCAGAAAAAGAGCCAAACTTATCTATTTTATCTAATACTCTACTAAACTGATCCCCTGTGTTATGCATAAATAACAAAATATCATCGGCATACATTAATAGTTTTTCATCTCCTCCCGAATATTGAAAACCTTTTATCTCCCTATCATTTCTTATTATGTTTGCAAGAGGCTCAATTGCTATAGCAAATAATAATGGGGAAAGAGGGCATCCCTGCCTGGTGCCCCGATACAGGGTAAGAGGCAGGGACAAACTCCCATCCACCATCACTCTAGCCCTTGGGTTGGAATATATTAGCTGAATCCATTTTTATAAATCCATCCCCTATACCAACCCTTTTTAAAACTGCCCATAAGTACTCCCACTCGATACAATCAAAAGCCTTTTGGGCATCCAATGAAAGTATTGCTTTATCGGCTGGTTCTGTACGATTAGCCTCAATATTCAAGTACAACCTTCTTATATTTGAGTATATTGTTCTACCTGGTATAAAACCGGTCTGATCTTCATGAATTACGCCTTTAATCACCTTGGAGAGCCTCCCTGC